>NC_053410.1:18398057-18640557 GCF_016859285.1 Xiphias gladius
GGGTGTTTCAGTGCTGGCTAAAATATTTGAATATGGTGCACAGAGTGTAGAGTAAAGGCATAATGTCCTTGAGCTGTCCATTATGTGTCCGTTCTATAATAAGCAGGAAGAAAAAATCCAGTCACTGCTATGCACTGAAAAGACACTGTCCATTAGAAGCCTCTAGACGTTTGTTCTCTATCAGACAAATCTTTTGATTCTCTGATCATTCCGTTGATCTGAATAAAGGATCTAGATGAACAACAGTAGACAGTACCTCCAAATCCACGAGGATCATTCCTATATTAAACAAACATGAGGCATATTACTGCAATGACAGCATTAGGGGAGGTAATGGTCAGGAATGAGTCTTATCTCACTGAACAAAAATTCCACTTAGATTTTAACATCCGAGATGCAATTTCACAGCGAGACCTGGGTCAATCCATGTTTCTAAGCTTTGATTCAGCCTCTCTGATATTTGACACAGCTGGTAGTACAATACCAAACAAAGTGCCAAAGTTTAAAGCAGAACAATAAAATATATGAAAATCAATTAATAGCAGTTTACTTCCTGGCAATTAAAAAAAAAAAAAAAACACTGGCACAAACTGTACTGTCTTGAATGTCACAACCATCTGTTACTGAAACAACAGGTAAATGGCATAACAATTAGACACAGTCTGTGCATTACCATACTAACACATAATCTCATGCAGGTAGCACAAGATGAAGAAAAACACCAAGCAGATGTCCAGATGACTTTTAGGATTTTCTCTTTTGCTTCAACGTCCATCAAAAACTCAACAACCAATCAGTGGGTAAAAATGCTGTCAAAGATAAGAAGTATTATCTGCCTAATCGTCACCTGAGACTGATATCAAGAACAGATCTTCCAGTTACTGACACAAAAGTTAATCTTCCTGTACATTATCAGCAGTTGAGGTCCCTGGCATAGGGCTTTGTAAGAAGTGCACCATTTCTTGGTTTAAACCCCCCACTGCCATTTTAGTTGCTTCATAAAAGGACAAAATAAGCAACGACAATTCAGAACTAAAGCTTTTAGAAGAACAGTATCTAATACCAAGTTATGCAGCAACTACAGCTAAATCCCATTTAAACAAATAGAACAAACTGAACAGGAAGCACATACTTTCTATCAAACATCCCATGCTTAATAGACAAGAGGGTAATGTAAAGTTTTCTTTTGAAAATAAAGCAGTCTTGAAGACTGTGTATTATAATGTTATGAAGTATAATATAACCTGTTGATTTTTAACGTATCTTAATTTTTGTAATTGCCATTAAAAACAATTAACTGCATCTCTGAAATAACATTTAACTTAATAAGAAATCCATTTCACATCAAAAAAAGTTTGATGTTCTAAATATGTAACTCATACAGAATAAGTTAATGACAGGTAGCCAACATGCAATACACTGCTTTAAGGCTCGAAAAAAGATTAATTGAATTGATTTTAATCTTAAGTGATATATTGTTTCTTAGAATGTACATATTTGTTTTAGGACAATGCATTTATTTATTTTTTTCATTCTGTTTTTCCTGGAGTCATGATTCTGTCCTCTCCTCTGTGAGCCATGGCAACTACATAAACAGACACATGACTGCATATATGCATGAGGCATCCTGCAGTGCAGTGTGTCGATGTGCCTTCCATTTATTGTAAATGTTCTTCATGTATGTGTGCGATTAACACAGTGTCATTTGACACACTAAGGTGCCAAATGAAAAAGCAATAGCACAGGTGCTGCCATAAATGCAACTTTCCATGTATTTAACTGCAAGCTTGGTCACTCACAGAGAGGATTCCCATCTTCTAAATAAAACAGAAAACGAGTGTTGAAAATGTAATTGAACTGCCATGTACGCTTATCATCACTGTCAAAACACAACCAGGTGCCCTAAGTACCTAAAAGATGGCCATTTCTTCCCTTCTTTATGGAAATTAATCGTTTCACGGCCACAGTAAATGACATGCCAGATTTGTTTATAGGCTTAGAGTGAATTGATAGTGAAGAAAACAGGTATAGGGAGCACAGAATGTAGCTACTGACCCATGCTAGACTCACACGGCATTTGCATTCATTAGCTCAATCAGGGAGCCTTCCTAACTCTCCATCATAAATGATAGATGACTGAGGAGGCTGAATAGCCACTGAGATCGCTGAGACCCACAGAATAGAAATATTTTACTGACATAAATTATTCATGTCACTTTCATTCAGAAAAATAACATCTGATTGGTTCTTAAGGAGTAGCAGGGATAAAGATTACGCAGATGTTGATCACCCATAATTGCGCATAATTGCCTTGCATATGTTTGTGAAGCTCTTAACAACCAGTACTTCCCCCTCAAAATTTGTTCTAGCACACAAAAGGGGTGACTCACTCGCAGGCACCTGTCTGAGGGACAAGAGAGAAGATCAGCATAAACGTAATGAGTGACATCAAGCAGCAGCCAGGTTAAACTTGGGAAAGAAAAAAAATACAGTGGAGAAGAGGTGCAGTGTTTGTGTGGACTCTTCCAGCTTTCTCAGAAAAACAATAGGGTCATATATGTTTCAGAAGAGCCTAATTGGTGCTCTTTGATTTGCCGCTGTGGTTGCTCTGATCTTTCTGTCAGCTGTCACCCCCCTGCCCAAGGCTCTCTGACAGAGCGGGCTCCAGTCAGGCCATGAAGTTCAGCATAGGCAACAGTGTAACAACAACTCAATTACTATGATACCAGTCATAATCAATGGGGCTGCAAGGAATATTGGCATCTGCTAAGCACAGGTGGACAAGGTATCACTGTCAATGCACAATATTCCAAACAAGTTATAGCAATTACACCAAATGTTTGAGTTATTTGGCTCATTCATGGTGGTTTGAGAGGGAAAGACTGCAGAAAACTGTGTGACATTGTTGTATATTTATATACAGTATTATACAGTACACACAAACGTCACACTTATAGAAAGAGTATTAGGGAAGGTCATTATTGGGTCACCCACCAGACTTGTAGAATAAATATGCCTGACCGTAAAGAACAAAACAATAATACCACCAGCCTGTCACTTGCTTCAGCTTCACTGCCTCAGTTACAGTGTAATCAATAGTCTTAAAATAGAACTGAGTAATGATACTAAGCCAGGGCTCCCGAATCCCTCAGCACAAAAGGAGAGACATGGCCCGAGGTGCCAAAACACTGTGTAAAACATAGCACCAATCAATCTCTGCTTCCAAATCAGACATGGCTGATTATACATACTGCACTAATGCTTGTGGTTGAGCAAAAGAATGATATAAGAGTTAACAAGGTCATATATTTAACATTCAACAAAGTCACATATTGTATGTCTCTGCCAAATTCACAAGAAAAATGAATACATTAGCTTCATACAAAAAAAAATGAATCATCGAATTTTCCACACAATGGAACATTTTTTCCATTGAAAATGCTAATAAGCCATTCTTTGAAGTGTCCTTATTTGCATTACGAACATTGCTCCCAAACTCTCAGAGAAAGAGTGAGAAAGCAAGAGAGAAATCCAACCCTCTGTTTTCCATCCATCAGAGATGCTCACCAGCCTGAAACTATGTTTGCCAACAAGTGCAATGCAAGATATCTGCTACAAAAATGTTGCATTACAGTCAGACTTCACCTTTTCGTTCAGTGTCACATTCAGATGCCGGTTGTGATCATGAAAAGACAGATTCCCCGAGGAATATTTTTCTTTGGTTCTACAAAAGATAAGAGCAATCCCAACAGAACAACCATGCATATTTAAAAAGTCCTTGTTCTGTTGGCTTTGTTGAGCAGTCTGGTATACCCAGCAGGTCTCCCAACCTCACAGAATCGCCAAGAGGTCACAAAATAATCAGTGTTTTACCATATGTTTAACTCACTGTGAACAAGAAAGTCTTCATTCAAATAGAGATACGGCAAGGTAGGCTGAAGAGGGATGGGTCCCAAGACAAAATGAATTCAAACCACTGCCTAACTAGGCTATCTGCAAGCCTGAGGAAATTTATGATTTTATCATTAGGGTATGCTGGATACATTTGAAATACATAGCCTGTCTGCTGTGATTTTGATGTAGCAGTGCTGTTGCAGTAATAGGTATAGGAGATAAAAATGCAGGCTTCATGCCAAAGTTGATCCCTGGAGTGAAAAGCTTCTTGTTAAACCCAAATAAATGTTCATTCTTTGCTCCTTCGATTGGACGAGACGCCTGATAATCAAAAGGAGTGTAAGACTCTTTGCAAACAAACTGACAAGTCTTGTACATCTACTCAACTTTTGATCACAAATTTTATATGTCTGTTATAAAATAATCTCAAATAAATGGGCATTGTGTGGATTTTTGTAACATTGTGTAATAATATTAAGGGGGGAGCAACACATTCAGAATACAATGTCTCCTCTGTGCCAGATTTTTCTTGCCAAAATTAATATGAGAGCTTTGAACGCAGGCCTGCATTTTGATCATTCTGTCTTTCAACATCAATCCTTTGTACCACAGACAACCTGTGAAGTGTTTACAATGGTGCAGCTGCTTTTAAGAACAGGGGGGAAAAAAGATTTAGAGTTATCATGTCCATACGAAAGAGAATTACTCACTTTCTAGAATGTCAAGACCTAAAGCTGAAAAATGATCTGTCTGGAGAGGCTCACATTCTCTCTCAATCTGAGATGAAGACATAACATTTTTGAGCTAGTGGAGAGAGGTCAACCCTGACCATCTGTCGCAGCCAAGCAAGCAACTAGGAAAGTTCAAGCTAATTCAACTCAGCTGTCTGCAGAAGAAGCACTAACATTTTAACCCCCAAAAAAAAAAACAACCCTATAATTTAAACTAATCAATAATTTAATGTAACTGAGATCTTATGTTAAAAAAAAAAACCAAACAGACAAAAATAAAAAAATGAAAGAATAACCAAGGAGAGGCACTTCCAAGCAATGACACTGCAATAATACTTTATCTGTGTGCTGTAGGCTTTACACTGTCAGGAGCTGTCAGATCACCATGACACAGAAGCACCCTTAAAACTCACAGAAGTACACTCATATTCTTGGAGACACATTCAGTGGGGTTGTACTTGTTTGGATATTTAATGTTTCTTTTTTTTTTAAGGCTGTCTCTAAAGTTCTGGTACTAGGGACTTTATCATGCATTGATAATCCAATTGCCCTTCAATGATTAAGCAAGCAGTTTGGAGAGAGGCAGCAAAGAGCTCACACTCTTTGGGCCTTTTTAAAATTTCAGAAAAAAAAAAAGCAAGGTTTGGAACAAGGTTTTGGTTTGGAGCATCGAGGTCATCGCTGACATAATCTTCAACCTGATCTCTGAAACAAGTTGCTGTAGCAAATTACTGATAAGGGAGTATGACATGGATGTCTGGGTGGAATATGTGAGATAACCAACTGCTGTGTCTATGTATGTGTATGTGTATATGTGATCTGTGTATGTTTATGTGTCTGTGTAAGTGTATGTGACCAGGCATGTAAGCACTGCATGTAAAAGTCTGGATTTTTTGTCAAAAAGATGTTCACATAAAAATTTTCATGAGATGGAAATCGAAAGATAATTTAATAAATCATGATCCAGAGTTTTCTGACAGCCAAAGACATCTAGTGTGGCTCATCTTTTGATCACTCTGTCAACTGTTTCAAAGTTGCTGTGCTTGACTGATATGCTAAATAACTGCAGGGTACATTTTAGGGTTCAAATATTTCTTCCTTTCTTAATTTAGTAACAAGTGCTGCCTTTGAAAAAAAAAAAAAAAACCCACTAGAACGGATTAAAGGCCTCCTGATAAATTAACTACAATCAATTGCCTGTTTTTCAAAATGGGGTAAGTTTCATACAGTTTAAGATGCCAAGGCTGTTCTTGTAATGAAACTGAATGCAAACAGTTTGAGTGTATTTTCCATTCTTTTGAGTGGGACAGAGCATACTGGGATATAGTACTTCACAGGGACGCCACCCGCATTTCCAAGGGAGTAGGGCAGATACAGTATCACAGAAAAAATGGAAACTGATCGGAAAAGGTCCATTGTAGGACATTTTGTATTCCACTGCTAAAATAATGGAAGCAGAGGGCCAATTAATCAGGCACTTGTTTACTATACTCAAGGCTCTCTGTGTTCATTAGTCTGCCGAAGCTGCGCTCTATGGGGCTGGAGACAACCACAGGAGAGGAGATCCATCTACACGCCACGGGTGACATCCAGAGATTTACGAGCTAGCGCATGCCACACGGCACATTTCCCATCCCCATAAGACAATAAACGCTTCATTATCATTTTAAATTGCTCCTTTTGTTTCTGGTAATGAACAGCAGCAGCAGCATAACGGAAAAGTAAACTGTGGTTCTATAACACCCTCAACACCACTGTCCAATCACCAGCTATGGGATCTTTGAATATAATGGACAGGATATATATTCATGTGAAATTTTTCATGAAGCGCTGGAGGGAAAAATTCAGTGAAGCAACAGAATGCATGATTTATATGCCAGAGTAACTAAACAATTAGTATTTTTGCCACGATTCATAAAACTTTTGCAGTGTACATGTCTCTGAATAAGTTATGAAACATTATTATTATTAAAGCCTGGAGAACGAATTTAAAAAACATGCATAAAGTGACCAAAAATGCAGAAAGAAAAAAAAAAACCCACCAAATCTTTGGAAATATAAACAATTGTAGAGAGTAGCATGTAATGAACAAAGAGCGCAATGAATCGTGCAGGGTTTGAATGGATGTTCCTTTTCTTAAGAGCAGAAGAGAAAATGTTCCTTTCTTGTCAGCGAGCCAGCTGCATTGATGATCATTTTCCACAGCCCATTTCCCCACTTAGTCATCTGAACAGCACAAAGGAGTGGCAGAAGGTGTGAATTATCAAAGAGGAGTAAAGAAGTGCAGTGAGACAGGGAAGGCCAAAACGGCTACCTCACAGCTGTTTGTCTTGCCGAACCGGACATTTTCCTCTGACAAACCAGAGTTCAGTATGGGCTAAAGTCGATGTGAATAATGAATAATTCAGGTTGGAAGTAAGCGGGATCAGCTCCTAGTATGCAGGGGGAGATTAGCCACTGGTGGCCCCTGACAGATGGAGGCCTTACAGCCTGATGCAACACAGACAAAAAAGAATATCAGGTGTCACCTCATTACACACTTCGTAGACTTTTTCAACTTCCAATGTTACCTTTTCTGATTGGGATAACCAGGGCAAATCCAAAACAACCTAGAACAATTGCTTTTGTAGAATACCGTCATCGGAAAGCATTTAATTTTTAAGATATGATTTTATTGTTCCATCCACTTTCTTTAATAAAGGTACAATCTTTTCTTTTCTATGTTTTTATGTTTTTGTGGTTTAGTTTCTCTCAGGGGGAAGAATAACCCTGCTGGAAAATACTGTAAAGCCTGACTGACATAATAAGTGTTTATGCTTTATTTTATTTATTTATTTATATGGATATCATCAATAAGGCTCTGCTCAGTTTTCACAGGACAGCAGCGAATATAGATTTGTATTTTAAAGGGCTTGGCTTTATTATCTGATATTATATGGGTTGCCTTTTCCACAAAAAAACAAACAAAACAAAACCGGTGTGATTGTCTACTTCAAAGGGGGAGTAATTTACTCAATAGGAAACGTTAAGGAGGTGCTGAGGAGGATTGAAGTTCAATTTTTTTTCATCAAATATAAACTGTTTAAATAGTTATTTTTAAAAAATACTGATGAGCTTGCAAACTCTCTCTCGCACTCTCTCTCTCTCTCTGCCTATCATTATCTCTCTACATCCTCCCTAGCTTCAGGCTAGATTTGCTATGGCCTGGTAACCCAAAAAAGAAAAATCCGAATGTAAAGGATTGATAGATTATCAGAGTCTAGTTTTTTACTAGTGACTTCAACATTACAGAGGTTAGTTTCCTTAATTCTTATAATAAAACTCTTTATTATTCTCAATCTCTGCCTGATTTTTCTAGATTGTGGAGAGCAGCATACTGAGAGCAGCAGTGGCTGCAGCAGAGCTACAGTGCTATAAACTTTAGTGTTAACAAACTGACTGCATTGAACCCTATTAGCATTACTACAAAAACTAGGACAATAAAACCCAGGGTGAAAACGCCAAGATTTATTCTTTAAGTCTTTAGCTACAACACTAAGGGTCTAATTTGTTCTCACAGCTACTTTTACTTTAGTATTATAATGTTTAATGTTTATTAATATTTATCTCTGTGGCAGTTCTTCGACAAAAACCTTTGTACATGTTCTACTTGTATGTCTAGTGGACTGGGATTGTGTTTCTCAGAAAATCTCAGAAAAAGACAAATGTAGCAGTCATTGACTGTTTCACTCTGTCAGTTTTTTGAGAAATGAAAGAGTGCACCAATCAGTCTTGATTATTTTCCGGATATTGACACTGACTGCCATAAATTGATAGCAGACCTGTTAAGTGTCATTTTAACTTCCGCATTAATTTAATAATTTTGAATAATCAAAATAATAATAGGGATAACAAAGTGACTGACTGCCTGTATTACACCAAGAGACTGGATGTGCTACAAGTGAGTATTACATCACCTCAGCAGAATAACATCTCCTGGTGAGACACTCTGGGGGTGCTCCAGCTAAAGTGAAAAAGGACATTTTGCTTTTTGCTACCACATTATCACTATAAATGGGTCATACCCCAAGTGCATATAAGATGCATTAAGAAACTAAAATGTCCGATGTGGCTGTAGACTGATCCAGATCTTTTAATTGTAGTTTAGTATGTACTGTATCAACCAAATATCCAGTGGTCATTACAGGGCCAGGTTTAACTAAAGTGATGGCCAGACAACTGGAAATCATTCATTTCCAAGGTCATGTAGCATGACTATGACAAAACAAAAAGCATATCCCCATTTAGACAAACATACATGCAAATACACAATATGCACAAACCCTAACACACAAAGTGCATACCACTTAGACGGTTTTCTCTCACATCTTAGTAGTTGTATCTTGCTGGCCAAAATGCCACATAACCAGAGAGGCTATTATATTTTTTATTCTATGCATCAATTAGAGATTATATCCTATGGTTATCTACCATAGGATCTAATCTCATAAAGTTAACGTGATGCATCCTCTCTCTCTTCTGCTGAACAGGACTAGTTGAAATTCTATTTCAGCTTTCCATCAAATGCTGGCAGGTCTACAGGCTGGCTGTGGCACAGACAGAGCCATGTAAAATCAGGTCAAATGTACAGCTTCACAAGCAGCTGTCTCACGCATAAAGTAATACGGTTACTTTCTGAAGCCAGAAAACAGGTAGAACAATAATGTTAGAATACTCTAAAGGGGCTGGGGGAGACTTACAATAATATGGTAGGTATTGCCAGGTACCAGAATGTGACTAAAACTAAGTAGTATGATCTAGTGTATCTTATCTTTGATATTAACATAAACACATGTTTGCGCATGTGGGAGGAAAATAGAGAACAAAGAGGAAACATGGGAAAAAAGGGCAAACTCCACACTGACAGGAACAGAACTAAGATTCACTGAAGGTCCTCTGTAAGAGAACAGTAAACAATGCCTCCCATGTTCATGAGTGTTAATGTAGTTTACACTGATAGACAGACTAAAAGAGACAAGCCATTGAATCAGAATTCCTCTTAGCAACAGCCTGTGAGGAAAAATACAAAAATTATCTACTCAGTTGTCACAAACACGATGATAGCTGCTGGTCTTTTCCAATTCCAATGGAAATCAGCCACTTCAGCAAGCTTATCAGGCCACTGGCAGCGCTTAATTGCTCCAGGTTTGTTTCATCCAGGCTTCTCTTGGTGTTTTGCCTCTTCCGACTTTCCTGATGGAAAATGAACAACCTGAATCGATTCACAATCTAGCATGGTTTCAAGTTAATAGACAAAAAAAAAAACTCTTAAGCGTTTGATGTGTTGCTGGGTGGGTTAGGGTTAGAAAGAAAGAGAGATTAAAGGAAAAAGCTTAGTCCTAATAGGACTACTGTTTGGCTTAGTTTAAGGGCACGACAAGGGCAGAAGATCTCAGATGCGCTATGAAATTCATTACGCCTTCTGCTATCTAAACATGGCATTAATCAGAGCCATATTATAAAACTAATCAAAATCCTTTTAAGAGTCTTATCTTTAGAAAGTTAATGAAAGATACGCATGAGAAAAGAGAAGGAAAACTGCATCCATCACCAGGCATCTTTAATTTTCTCTCTGAACCTGCTGGTAAACTGTAAATGACCTCAGAATGATGACAGCGGGTAAGCTGAGAACAATATGGCTGCCATGTTTACCTGTCTGTCTTCTTCTGCTGTGTCAAGCCATGAGCTGCCACCAGAAGCCTGACTGACAAAGGCCCTGCAGGGTGGAGGGGTGTTGGTGGGCTTGGCTGAGCGATGGATGCCCTATCCATCATGGCGGCCCTTGCTGGAAGGCTAAGGAGCCGACATGTGGTGGTGAGGGAGAGGTGGTCAGTGAGGAGTCAGCACTCTGTGACTACTCCAGATCCATCATCCAGACAAGAGCAGCACAGAATCTGTCTTTGAGGTGACAGCTGGCAGAATGGTTTCTTCCACTCTGGGCAAAGAGCAATGTGCTGACCAGGAGAAAAAGGTTGTGAAAGGGCCGGTCAAGATGATATCGTTTGGAGGATTTGGGGAATCACCTTTATCAAAAAGGGTTTTGGAGAGTGACCCTGTAATGCCAAACAGAAAGAAGCTGCCAGCTTAGGGGATATGGGTCATGGGTTTATTTTTTATGTGGACAGTAAAGAAGCATCTACAATACCAATTAACTATAAAGCAAACAGTCAAATTGTAGCTCAGAAATGGGAACGAGCTCAAATGAAACATAATAAGTTTTTACTTTAATTTGATAATCATGAGGGCACTCACATTAGTGTTAATTCAGTTTAAGCAAATGTACCAATGAATGCATATAAAGTCAATAAATTGACGACTCACTCAAGGGGATTCATCATAAAATGTAAAACGTAACGCAACACACACCTACAAAGTGTGATGAAGCAAGAGAAAGACCGTGCCACATACAGTGAAGATAAAAAGATCACCGTGGAGAGATGGATAAAGAAAGAAAAGATGGGAGAGGGAGGCAGAGGACACATGCAAGAGAAAGTTCACATGCATGAGAGAGTTCACGGTGGGCGCCAACCTCCTGTAGATCTTAAGAATTAGAATCATAGGGAAAAATCAGCAGGCGCGCAAATGCTGGTCTTGTTGTACAATACATCACTACTTGGTAAAAGAAAAAAAACCCAAAATGTTTGTTCTTGTTAATTCAGGTGGAGTGTGACAACTCAAGTTGTATTGCTACTATGCTACAGATCAGTAAAGAAACAATGCTACTCCAACGGCTGAAACTGGCATTTTACAAAGCCAGTGCAGAGGTTACCTCAAAACCTCTGAAGACACTTTAAAGCGGTTTTCTTTCAGTCTTTATATCATTACTTGTCAGGAGCAATATCTTGTCATCGGGTATTTAAAGAGTAATCTGCAAGCATCTAATCTCTACACACTGATGTAGTTGGTGACCCTGCAGTGCTTCGACAGCACACACTGTGTTTTTAACTACACTGCCTTTTTTCTCTGGAGATGGATTTTTTCACAACATTCAGGGAATGCTAAACACACCTAATCTCTAAGGTCCAGTCACAGAGAAGACCCATTAGGACATGAGCTAGTTAAACTCTAACACTCTGTCCCTCAGCCCTGACCTCCACTTGCAAGATGTTTCTTTAAAGGCGGGTTAGGGGCACTTCACACATTGTTGAGGCAGGGAGCAGGGAAGGGAAACAGACCTATATTAGGAGATCAGCGGATTTGAGTTTTGTAGGTGCAGCTCCATAAAAAAAACGTATTTGTGGTCTGGTTATTATCTGTTATAAATCCAACAAAAAACCCAAACATTGATACACTGTTTAACTCCATATTTTTGCTAAAAGAGATGAAAATAATCTGTTACTGAGATGTCTGCTTTGCTAAAAATGTCACCAAACACCAACACTGGTGTCAGCTCATTACACAGAATGAGAGGCTTGCACAGACAGGTATTTTAAAGACAATCCTCTCCTGCAAAAGAACAGAGACTACAGAGACTACAGAGAATACAAACCTAATTGCATCACTCCAACACGACAAGAGGAAAATGTACTGTAGAAGCCTGCAGTCATACAATTCATCAGAGGAGAAAGGGAAAGAAAAATGGAGAATGAAATTATTTTTATGCACATGACACAAGGGGATCTAGCATTCATGAACAGGGATTACCTTATGCTCTGTCATTGTGGAGTGATAGCAGGAGAGATGTGCTTTCATTTTTCAGTGCAGAGAACAGGCAGGGATGATACAACCACTGGGATGCTGCTTGTGTTTTGCAGACACAGATACAGGTCATACACTGCACCCTTTGACAAAATGAATCACCAAAACCCCACAAACACTCTTGCATCCAATATAGACAAACGTGGCTGGATGCCAGGTTCACAAATCCAGTTTAAATAACACATATTGTTTCTCTCTCTCTCTCTCTCTCTCTCACACACTCACACACACACACACACACACACACACACACACACACACACACACACACACACACACACACACACACACAAAGTGCACTGAGTACACAAAACACAAAGAAGAGGAAGCTTCTGGAAAAGCTACAAAATGAAACCGGGTGAGAGCAAGTTGAGGGAATGTTGAGATGAAACTGTCTGTCATATTGTGCAATTTAATTTTCACATGAATCACACTGGAATACACAGGGTGGAGCTGTATGTGTGTGCTTGAATCTGTTTGACTGCAAGTGTGTGTGTGTGTGTGTGTGTGTGTGTGTGTGTGTGTGTGTGTGTGTGTGTGTGTGTGTGTGTGTGTGTTCTGAGCCACACTATTAGTATAATCTAAATCAACGGATCCAATCATGCTGCAGGTATCATTTAGCAATGAGGGCATTGTGCCTTTCCGATGTGCAGTCTTCTGTTGATTGGTGCCGAGTTGCTCACATAAGCTTCAAACAAACTCCCGATACTGCCTAAACTAAAAAGGGACAGATACACTGCTGCTGTTACTGTTTTCTCCCCACTTCTGAACTAAAGATTAGTTGCTTTGCTCAACAGAGATGAGTCACATCAGAGTGTGACAATTATTAACTGAGTAACAATTAAGGGAGAGACGGTCTCTATCAGTTTTTGCTCACAGGACAACTGAGAATAGAATCTTTTTTTACACATTGTTAGCACATTATGCACTGCACAGTGACTGGCATCTGTGTTATATTTGTAGCAAAGGGTTGTCATTTCATCCCAGTTTTATACCATATTAATAACAACCATGTTTTGAGAACGTAGTATTTAAGCACCAGGAAGGGAGAAAGAAGTAAATACTAAAACGCCAACATTCCTACTTATATAACCAGATGTGTGAGTGAAGTGTTAAAGGACACCGTCCCACACTGTAGCACATTTGAAAATGGAGGAAAAGAAAGAAAAAACAGCCAATTTCAACTTGGCAGCTAACTTAGCTAGTATATCAGCAAATAAACTAAATTTCTTTGTCAAATCCACTGACAGTTGCAGGACAGATAATTATATTGTGATAATGTTTCAATAAAATATGCGTTTTGTTTGGTATTGAGTCGACAGCACGTTATTGCATCAGTTCCTCTTGCAGATCAGTAGGTTATAGGTTAATTTCTTGGATACTAACTGCCAAAATGGAGATTAGCACAAAGTATAATGATACTTTATAGTATTCATTTATAGTGTGGAGTTGGGACACACTCATTGTCTTCTTAAACTAGAGTTGTAGCCTTTTGTTCTCTTTTTTTAATAAGAGAACCTAAGGCTAAACCTGAAAATAAATGAGTTGGTTCCCGCTAATTGAGCAGTAATCGTGATGTGCGGTTTGTTTCTGTTGAAGAAACATCATTTGCTGATAAACATTTTTCTAATCACAGCTGCTGCAGGCACTGCTTCCCTGTTTAGTGCCAAGGTGACCTGAACAAAACATGAAATAATGTGACATGAAATAGGGACGCTGCCAGGAGCAAAATGGGCTGTCACGCTTCCTCAAAATGAGGAAATGATGAGTGCTATTTTGCAAATAAATCTGGCACCATCAGTATTAAAAACGTGGAAAACAATCAATATCTTTCCCACAATGCATTTGTGTCATTGCTAACTAGCAACTGGTCTCTGAATAGATGAGCAGGCAGATGTTTCCAGTTTCACATTGAGGTGATTATGAGATGAGCACAGCTCATAAAACTTGTCTTGAGAACCTAATTGATCACAGCGGGGGGCATAATAAATGCTTTACACAACCTAAGAAGTATATCAAGGGACCTTTGCATTATATCTTAATTTCATTCCAAAGCATAATCAAATTAGACCTGAAAAGTAGCCCATCTTATTACAGTCTCTCCACTCTTACTTTTATACATGGTCATGCAACTTGGCTAAGGAAATTACACTTCTCACTTCAGTGTCCCTGTCGGTCAAAATAAACTTACTTGACTTCTCAGAAAGCAAGCTGAGTTTACTTATTAAGTGCAAAATGGATTTGTAATACAGCAAAGGCAACAACATGGAAAGACAGCTTTTCTGCACGTACTGTGGCTACTTCCAGCACCTTTATGTAATCGGCCGTTCAGACTTTCAGCACATCCACACAACCAGCACACAGACACAGTCCCCACTCATCCACCTGCTGTGTATATAGTTTTGACTAATGGTTTTATTCAATGTTAGTGGAGGGGAGATTGTTGGCAAGATTCCTGTCCATATAAGTGAGAGGAAAAGCTAGTCAGAACTAAGTCATCAGACGTCTCATTTACAGAAGTGATCTGGGCCTCCAGATCCCCAGGCTCTGAGCAGTCGCGGCTTTGGTAGAGACCAAATAAGAAATGTCATTAAGTGGGTCTCATCATCGAGTAATGCCATTCTCTCTCTCTCTCTCTCTCACACACACGCACGCACGCACGCACGCACGCACGCACGCACGCACGCACGCACGCACACACACACACACACACACACACACACACACACACACAGGCATCCATAGACTTTACTGCCCCTAACAGGATGCACTTCGACAGACAGTAATGAAAGTGTCTCATTCGCAATTCCAATCAAAAGCTCATCAATCACAACTTGCATTTAAAAAAGCTTCACGCACTCCCTGGTTCTTGGTGAGAAAGTTGAAAGGAGGGAGACTTGGTGCAAATCTGAGCTAAATTTAATCATGTGCTATCAAAAACAAATAGGCTTCCAGGATAAAGAAAGTGCTCCACAGAACAACTACAGTTTACTAAACCTCATCATCACAGTTATTGGAACAAAGCTGACTGGGTGATAGCAGATCAAGGCAGACTATTGGATAAGGAGAACATAAAGGAAACGAGCATACGAGTCACACATTTCTACATTCCGTAAACTTTCAGTTCTAGTTTATTTGTGGTGATAAAGCGCTGAAAGCAAAGAGGTAAAAAGCAAATACACTGATGAAATGCAGTTATAAAGAACAATACTTTGCAGGTGAGAAGAAAAGCAGGAGCTCATGCCAAAACAAACAAACAAAAAAAAAAAAAACTATATTAGAATGACAAGCTAAAACCCAACTGCAGAGTACTAAACATAGAAACAACATAGAAGAAAATACAAAATTGAAAAAAAAAATGTTAATGAGACCCATAAAATAAAGTCGGACTGGGCATCGGGACTCACTGGCCTACTGATGCTGCTGCATCAGTAGGCCAGTGGACCATCAATTGGGCGGCTGCACTGCTGGACCGTCACAAACTCCATGAAATTTTTACCGGACCTGTCGATGTCTTTAGCAGCCCTCTCTGTGTACTTGTCATTCAGGGTGCGCATTAGAGCATGCTGCGTGTGTGTTCCAGGACAACCAAGTTGCATCCCCAACCAACCCCCTATTTCATTCCCTGTCCAACCATGCCATAAAATAACATAAAATATATTAAATTAGCCCTATTACAGGGTAGCAATATTGTCTGTGTCACTAGTCACACCGTCAAATGATCGTACAACAAGCACGTATGCTTCCACATATAGCTTTGTGCATACTGACAGCAGTTTTGTTTTGTTTATTTTTTCCACACTTCACACCAGTGGGGTAGAATTAGGATGTAGGCCACCATAACCAACTACAAATGCTGTTGACTAAAGCAAACAACAACAGTGGCTACAATGAATGAGAAACAGAAATAGCTAACGGTAATTCAGGATTTAGAAGCCAACTAACCAGAATATAATAAGAGAAGCTTCTGTGTAAGACAACACAACATTTATGCCATAGTTTTAACTCGTCAGTAATGGTCACACAATGGGGACTTATGCAAAAAATGTCCTTAAATGTTTCCTCTTTTTGTCTTTCATTTTTAAAAAAAAAAAATGTGTGACTAATAAAGGGGGCAAGTGAGTGAGCAGCATGTATGGATAGTGAGTTCAATCAAAAGCTGATTTTACAGAGGGATTCCAGATGATCTTCTGCATGTATGATTTATGATTTCCAGAAGAAGGCAGAATATTTAGTTGATAAGAAGGTAGTTCTCAATGTTCAGGACTACTGCTGCTAAAAGTGGCTATTATAACAATTACCATCTCTAAAGCTCCACTCTGAAGGAGATGGGAGGCAAGCCCAGCCAAAGGTCTGCAATAATGGTTTAGACAAGAGTGCTGTATGACTCTTTCTGCTGCTCTTACTCCCAACATGTGAAAACACATTGTGGGCAGCACTTTCTCCATTTTAACTTCTGTTCTTTTACAATGAAAGTTTAAAAAAAAAAAATAAAAACAGTGGACAGGAAAAACGGAATTGAAAAGTCCATTCACCCACTCACATTGGGTGACAGAGAGAGGATAATGTGTTTGCTTTGAAACCTCAGGAGCCAGAAACAAACATCATCCATAAGTAACACCATTATCCCACGCTGTGCCCCAGAACTCAGCCAACTCTACACCAATAAATCCTTTAGGGAGGAAATGTGGCATAAGAACAACCTGTGATGGTAAGGGCCAAAGTTTGCCTCATAAATAATGGGTAATGCTGGACACACCAGGCTTTATTTTTTAATAAAAATGTTAACATAAAATGAAGGTATTCATATATTTTTAGCTATTCTGTATAAGGTCAGTATTTTTCTTTCCATACTTTTTAAAGTAATTAATGAATCGTGTTCATAGCAACAGAATATTACAAACTGTCAAGTATAGACTTTGGTACTATAGATGTTGCGTAATTTTTACCTCGTAATTTCCTGATGCTGCAATAAACTACAAACACATTTTACTATGTCCTATGTACAGTATTAGCTACCGTACACAGAACAGTTATGATACCCCCCCGCACACACACACACACACACACACACACACACACACACACACACACACACACACACACACACACACACACACACACACACACACACACCTTGCCTTCCAGGAAATCCATAATGTAGGCTTATTCAGGCATATTAAGGGTAAAAGGTTTAAGACATGAACGTTTTACTGTAAAACCTTTTAACTTACTTTCTCCAGCACAGGAATAAAGAAATTGCATTACAGAAAATGCAAAAGGGGGAGGACGGGGAGAGGAGGGGAATGGCAGCTGGTACTACACTTGTGAGGGATAAGGTCAGTGGCAGAAATATCCACACTGAGTCTCTAAGGACAACCGCAGAAACATTCAAATCCTCAAATCTCAAATAAACACCTCTCTAGGGGAGTGGGTTTTTTGTTTTTTTTTCCTTTTTTCCATCTCATTGCATTCAGTAGGCCTCCACCCATGGTTATTATTCACTGCTCATTATCACTGCTCTGATTAATAAGAGCAATTTCAGGGTCCCCTGGTATTAGAGGGGAAAAAGGAGTGGTGTGTTTTCTGTTATAAACACAGTGAGTGTGCTACTTACAATAGAAAGAAGGGCAGAAAGCAGCAGGTGATATTTTCCTAAGCTCCTTATCCAAGTGCCTGCAGCTTAAGGGGGCAAGGATTTTGCAATAATTTCTCAATAAATAAGAAAACATATCTCCCTGGTCAAGAAACTGGTCGAGACCAACCTGTACTTGACAATAAATTCAACCAGGTATGTGATCTTTCACTCAGGCGTAAAATGCTTCACAGAATGGCTACATCTCTTCACGTGGCCCCGGAGTTTAACAATTGATTCACATTTTGAGAGTATTTTTGAAGATCAAACACAGTACGTCCCCTTTAATTTCTCAAGCCAAAGCAATCCAAAATTCTTATGAGCAGGCTGGTCCAGGTCAGCAGTCAGCAGCAGATGATGCCATGAAAAAGGTAAAGACCAAATGTTATTCCTCCCAGCAGGAATGCCCACACAGGTTATGTACCAGTAGGCTATATACTCTTCTAACTTTGCTCAACCAGTCCTGTGGGAAATTAGGTTTCCTGATGTGGCCAAACATTGAATACACAAAGCACCCTTTAACATAATAATCCATCCTATAAAGCATACAATACGCAGGAATATATGCATGGATTATGACACTCCACCAGCTCTGGTCAACAGAAGAAACAAGAATAACAATAAAGTTTAGACTGCAAGTGAGTCTAAGTTACAGCAATGACTTAAGATGGGGAGAAAAACAATGTGCTGCTCTTAAATAGTGTTCCTAAATGTAACCTGGTGAACTCAAGTCTTCCTTTACTTTAAATTATGTCTTATACTAGTCCCAAATAAAAACGATTTACAAATAGCCTCACGAAAATCCCATAGCAGATGTATTTTTAAATTGTGTGTCTCCGGATCTTTTCCCGCACTTTGTAGTAGAATGCAGATTGGTTAAGATAGCATGTATTAAAGGTGTTGAAGCGCACAGGATACTAAGAGTCAAAGATCAAGTGTAATAGTGATGAAAGCATCACAAACATGCAGAGGCTCCTCTACATGGCCCCCACAGACCTCGTTGTTTCAAAGACAACAACGCAATTCCTTTTCTCCATAGCCTCATTCTCATAGCTTGATGTAGAGACAAAAGCAGCAATGTTCCCTCTGTCCTTGGTTAAGGCAGCATTTGATTTTTCTTATAGGCATTTGCAAGGTGTAAAAAGAAAACTTGCTGTGAAGTCACCTTCAAAGAAATGCCCCAAGTGCCAAGGAATTACAAAGCTAAAATAGTTTCTCGGGGAGGAGGCAACGATTCTATTATTCTTTAAAATGCAGCGCAATGGCTTTCATGAGAGTGTGGAAAAGCCATTTGAGAAGCAGGTCAGGGGACTGAGCAGCTTGGCCCTGAGCACATTGTGTCTTATCCCTCTCCATTTCCACCACCTTGTCCCTGAATAATGGGCAGACCTCGTCGCTGCCCCCGGAGGCTAATGGCTTCTCACGGAGGAGAAATCAACACAGAAATACCTCCATGGGTAATCCGCCTCTTTAACCAGCAACATGCCACGTGTCCAAATCCTACTGTGTTCAAAATAGCATCAGAGAAATAAGCGATTCCACCCCTCTGGCATATTGCCTTTATATGCTCCATGAGACCTGCTGATGAAAAATATATAATCTTCATGGCAATCTACCGGAAATAGAGCTATCTGAAAACTTTTCCTATAGGTGATGATATCCTGTGCCTGACAATGACGACCAGTTATGTAATTTTAAAAGTGATGCAGATGAAAACTCCTGAGTTGAGAATTTCAATAAATTACCAACGCCAGATATGAAGTGTCAGACTCAGTGTCAGCTAACTTAAAACTTACTATAGTGATGAATACAAAGTTGGCCAAATGGATTGTTTTCATCTTTGTTCACACTGCAGTGAAAGGTAATAAAAGAAATTCCCTTATTATTGTGAAGAAGCTTGTTAACTCAGGGTAGCCACCAAATTGAAGTGAGTCAGAAATGTGCAATATGGAACTCAGAGGGACACACATGTAAAACACTTGTGCATAAATAATTTAAGGCAGAAATCATATGAAACAAAATGGAAATGCAACAGAAATTTTTAAATCACATGGGCTTTACATTTGTATCGTGCAGTTAATATAAAAGCACACACGCACATGTGCATTTCAAATAAATATAAAGCGAACATGAATACTCTCTAAATAAGAATATAACCCTGCTTCAGGCACATTCTAGGTGATGAATTATTTAATCACTCACTAGATATATTGGTGAAACTCTTCCTCACAGTTGTGAAGGTGTGTGTATGTTTGTGTGTGTGTGTGTGTGTGTGTGTGTGTGTGTGTGTGTGTGTGTGTGTGTGTGTGTGTGTGTGTGTGTGTTTGAGAGCCACCGAATTCAATAAAAACAGCAGCTTCATTTTGAATTAATAAATTAACATTAAAACTCCAATGATCTGGTGAAGGCACCTTACACCTACCACTTGAAGTAAAATGTTTAATTTCAGAGATTAATGAAAGGTCAATACATCTCATTAACAGTTGATGAATATCACATGCAATCAACACAGAAGAAATAGATAAACATCTAGTGCTCTACTGTGACTGAACACACAGACATTACTGCACAGATTTCACATAAATACACACATGCTAGTGGTGCCTTCACAGAGTATCTTGATACATCTAGTACTTCACTTTAAAGAAATACTAGCATCGTCTAAAAGACAGAGAGAATGTACAATAGCAACACACGTCAACAACAATTATTAGTAAGAAGAGGGATATTTGACTGCAGCTGATTTATCACTGTGACCAGCTTCAAGGGCCTCAACACTGGAGACCTTTTGCTTAGGAGGGAGAACTTGCGGATGAGACAGGATTCCTTTAGTTCCATTTAGAAAGTGCTTCATATGTAATCAAGCCATCCACCAGCTGTCAATCCCGATGGAGGCTCTCTGCTAATATATGAAAGAAATCCATTTGATGTCAGTTTTGTCTCTGACAGATAAAACAGTTCTACCTAGAGCCGGTGCAACAAAATGGTGAGAAAACAAAAGCAAACAGGGCAGGGTAAATAAGCATGTTGGCAAGGCATGAACAGCTGTTTTCTGCTAGGACAGTTCAGCTCGGCATGCTTGTATATATCTATATAGGATTGGTTCTGTTTATGAATAAGCATATACTATACCATGGGAGTAACGGGGCAAATGAATTACTATTCGCACTTCAAGCCCCCCTCTCCTGCTCTTTCTGATGCAATTTTAGAAGCTTAAAACTGTTTCATCAGCGGAGCTAATTGAAAAAAATGCAACAAAGATGAGCCCTTGAAAGAAGAGAAGGGAAAAAAAAGTATAATCCAAAAATACACGCAAAAAAAAAGGGAAAAAAGTTGAAACAAATAAACCCTTCTAACAATAGCAATCCCAAACCAATCGTAAGGTAGGGGTAAATCGGATGTGTTTAGTCAGAGAATGAAACTAAACAGCTAATTTTGTTGTCAACTAAATACACACACTGAAGTTGGCTGATATGTGGGTGGCCACTCTGTCTTTCCCGGGGGCAAATAATCCAGACTGAGCTCCCTGTGGCTGAGGTCAATTTCACACTGCTCTAATGTCTACTAACATACAAATATATGCACACGCATGTGTGTGCAGTGAGGAAGCACACAGCTTTACCACACACACACACACACACACACACACACACACACACACACACACACACACACACACACACACACACACACACACACACACACACACACGCTGACTTGAGGCGAAACAGGTGGGTTAAATGCTAGAATCTCATCTTTCACAAAGACCGCATAAGGAGTCAGGAAGAGATATTGCTTTCATATAATTCCATCGATAACACAATAAAACTGAACGGAAATGAAATACAGGTTTTCTGAGAAGTGCTTTGACCAGCAATAATGTTGATCTCAATCCACCTGGTTTACTAAAGGGGGTGATGCTGTCACTGCTAAATACTTGACAAGCTGAGGGCCACCTGGGATATTCCACCTTGGTGGCTGATGGCCAGTTCAGTGGCACAAAATAGCCATTTGGATGATATTACAGGTATATTGATCTTTTAAAAAAAATATCCTTACTGAGTATCACTTTGCTATTTTATTATCTCTTTTATAAAAACAAGACACATGCCTGAAATAACTTTTGTTGGACGAAAAAATATTGACATGTTCTCAAGATGCACTATCCTGGCACAATACTGTGAAATTTAAACACTATAATAACTGATAAGCTTCATAAAGTATATCATGGTCTTTTATTTGCACATTTATAGCTTTTACAAACTGACCTGCAAACACTCATAGTATTTCATTTCATGTTCTCTCTGGTTTCAATTATTTCTTGTAAAACAAGGATCATTATAAAGCATTACTGAGTCACCATACAACTCTAACATTTTATGACCTGATTTGTTATATTAATTTCTGTCTTGCTATGAGTTACTTCTCTCAGTGTAAAGGAAGGTAAAATCCCTCTGAATGAGGTAGGTTAAGGGACCTTGGTGCATTTCGCATCAGTAGATTCATTGAAATGACATAGCCAGTCAGAGAGCAGACATCATCTAACATCAAAGTGTCTGGTTGCTAAGGGACCATCTGTTTCATAATGTACTCCACTGAATTGGAATTCTGTTGCATATGCAACAGAATTGTAAAGCTGCCCAAATCTGGGCGCTCAGCTTTAAATATTTCAAGTGTTAATCAAAAATAATGCACTGGGGTTTTGTCAAATGCAAAAATGAAACAAAAATAAGCAAATAGCTTGTGAATGCAATGAACCTCCTTCCAACGAGGATGATTATTTTGTCCTCCTAACACATGTACCATCAATGGCTCTTTATTTTTGTAGTCTTTCTACAGAAATGATTCACATTGAATGGTTTACAGAGAGGAGCTGGTGTATTACTTCCTTTAAAATGCAACAGAAAAAGCTCAGCGGCCATTGTTCTTCCATCTGATGTGCATTATCTTTGCCTGCATATTGAACGTGTTCAGCTACACCCACTATAAACAAATGCTACTGTATAACAGTGAAATAATATGGCTTAGACCAACTTCTGCATTTCCTTTAGACTTCTTTGGTAAGTGGTGACGTGACTGGGATGGATGAAGTGTCTTTCAATATATACTTTAATTGCCATGAGCAGTGTGCAAGGCAAAAAGAGTGACATAAACAGTAAAGTTCTCCTCTTGATCAAACAAACAGAAAAAGTAGAAACACTGTCCGTCCTAAATTCCCTTCACTGTCTCGCAATCAGTCCAAGTAGCCATGCACAATGAGACTGCTCTGTACTATGAAAGAAATCAATATAAATACCTCTTGGAACTTCTTCGAGCATACTGTACATGTCCAACAATACCCTCAGATCTTTTTATTTGATCTCCTCCTCAACCCACACACCCCAATAAGAACTGCGGGCACTCATCTCACCAGCTGCTGCTTCAGTCTTCTCCAATGTGCATTTAGCCACTGGGCTGTAGTTTTGATAGTCCTTTCATAATACTGACTTCTCTTGACTGTATCTTTAATTCCATTACCTGCCTTGATTCTGTGCTTTCAGATTTCCTGTGATCGGCAACCTAGAGTTGATGAAAACAAATATCATCGTTTTAAAGGCTATAAATATAAAAGTTAAAATGCTTATTTTATCTTGGAGTAGAAACAGTTTTAGAATGAGACAACATTTGCCTTGCATTTGAGACAGCATGATGTAATCTGTAATCTGGACTAAATGAAAAGAGTTATTGAGACCTTTTTCTTGCAGCATTTTCTCAGGACATTTTACATCTATATGGTTTAAATGAGGCATCATAGGATTTAAAAGTAGAAAGTTTAGTTAAAAAAACAAACAAACAACAACATTATCTTTAATATATATTAAAGATAGTTCTCCTGAGCATAATTTCTATTTATTGAGCTATATACAGCCAATAATATGGTAGGACTTGAACTTAGAATGACGCTTGGTGCTTTGTCGGTTGTTTGAGAGTCATGATGTGAACGGCTATTTAAGTAAAGCTAGTTACATCCTCAGTAACAGTGTGTGCAGAGAGATCATACGGTACTTGGAGTCCCTTGTCATTCTGTGTTATGGATATTAATCCTCAGTGATACTAAGCTTGATACGAAAATTTAGTGAAACTCTGCCCATACTGTTCAATCTGAATGTCTACAATGTTGCAAAATTTTTTTTGTTTATAATGAGTGTAAATTTTCTTTTAGGCTCTTTTGTGGAATTAATAATTACTGCCATTTGTGGAATCTCGATTTTATGCTTTTGGTCCCAGGTTGTATCTAATGCTCTGCTGAAATTGCTAATGGAGTCATTATTTGCAGTCTGACAGAAACAATGTTCCAGGGATGATGAATTAAACAATGTCTTCTCTTGTAGCAGAACTTGAAATGACCTCTGAAGCATTGGAAACACAGCCAGGTCAAATTTTCCATTTTATTTCACAAAGCAGGGTGAATGAATAGTTGAGAAGTCTTCTGTCTTAATCTGAATTAAACAGGGGATGGTTCGTGTAGCTTTATAAAAGTCTTTGTGGTTTGGTTTTAATTGCAGCTTTTGAAAAACGGCCTAGTCATTATTGGCTTACAGGCATTCCCTATAGAATTCTCATAGCCTTGTTTCAAGGGCTGATTTTCTGTATTCAACTGATCTTAAGATATAATCAGTTCAGTTTCATCTCGTTCCATGATGGCATTTAGTCATTATTACTCTCATGCTAAATTAATGTTATTACATATCGATCCACACATCATCACATTCAATGCATAGTGTATACCTTCTATGTAGGTGTTATCATATCACTGACATTTTCAAATTCTATAGACTTCAGATTCTGGAAGTGTGTAAATGGAGTACAAAATAGTCACAAGGATCACCAAAAAAGTAGGAAAATCTGTTAAAATAAATAAATAAATAAAAAGTCAACCTCTAAAACCAAT
Organism: Xiphias gladius; assembly: GCF_016859285.1. Classification (NCBI taxonomy): domain Eukaryota; kingdom Metazoa; phylum Chordata; class Actinopteri; order Istiophoriformes; family Xiphiidae; genus Xiphias; species Xiphias gladius. The sequence continues at coordinate 18,422,986 of NC_053410.1, forward strand.
GATCTAGAATAAAGTAACCCTAACTTTAGCAAATGGCGTTATTTATGTCTGTGGTTTATTTCAATACAAGGTCAGAATCATTGGACATTTAGATGGTTCTTAAATAACTGCATTTGTGTACAAACTGTAAAATTTCACACATTTCTATTTCTTGTTTTTTTTCCCCCCCACAATTCTGAAACAACTAAATAAATAACTGGGGCTGTCATTATAAAATTGGCATAAGTGGTTACTAGAGATGAAAAGGTGGCATCAAACTGTCAGTATGACACCCTGCTATGATTAGTGGATTGGATTGGATCAAAATGAATATTAAAATAGTAAAAGCGGTGCCAAATAACTGAAATCCCTGCACTGCTTGCATTTACCCCTTAAGTCTTTAACCCTGTTTACTATAAACAGTCTTTTCTCCCCACTGCCTCCTCTCCATCACAGCCAACATGGAAAGTCATATTAGTTATTCTGTGTGTGTGTGTGTGTGTGTGTGTGTGTGTGTGTGTGTGTGTGTGTGCGTGTGTGTATGTGTGTGTGTGTTTGTGTGTTTTTAGAGGTGAGCCATGGGGGCTAAGAGGGAGTATCTGATGACACATAGGAGGATTTGTGTCCCTGCTGCAGCTGTTCTTCAACAACTTGTCACCATCAGGTAAGCATACCAACAGGTCTCCAGATACAAGACATACATGAAAATGATAATCAGATCTGTAACAAACAAGAGGGCCTGGCCTGTTCTCTTAGTGTACATTTCACTGCCCATCCTAAAACGTCTGCTAATGCTGCATCCTGCGTAAGATGAAGCCATTTAAAGCTTCCAACTTTATAAGAAAGCATTTCACTTGGAGTATGGCTTTAAGCCAAGTCTTGAGTTAAGTTCAGCCAATCAAATTTAATGCAACAAGAAGAAAAATCAATCTAACATATTCAAGCATACAGTGTGTAAAAAGATAAGTGAAATGTGTTTCCTTCAATTGACGATAGTGAGAAAATAAAGATAACAAGGCAGGGAGACAGTCGCACTATAGTGGCAGTGTCTCTGTGCCTTGGGTCTTTGGATCTCTGCTTAGAGGACCATTACCCATTCCTTGTCCATCCTCTGAGGCTCTGAGGGCTGAGCAGGCACACTGGGGTGACAGAATCAGGAGGAAAATGAGAAAAATAATTGGAAGGTCAGATTTGATAATGGTCACGCCAGTGAAAAACAATCTCTTAATTGGTATAAGGCCATTTGGTGAGTTTTCGAGGTAAAATGTGAAAGCACTCGTTATCCTTTCCTTCTCGCAAAAGCTGCCGCTGCCTTGCAGGTCGTGTCAGAGACAGATTCCACCTTCATTCACAGTGTTGAGCCATGACAGAAGGCTTCCCGGCTTTTTGTAGGACCCCGGCTCAACTCTAATGAGCCACTGAAAAATCATTACAGGATGTTAGAGGGAAATATTTTAGGTGAGAAGTAAAATTGTGTTGGAGAATAGCGGGTGTCAAAGTAATTGCATTCCTTTTTTCACATTCTTTTTTTCACTTTTCAAGTAACAAGTTGAAATGTCAACTTCTTGAGTTAACTTTTCTTTCTCAGCATCTCTCTGTTAAACTCATCAGGTTGCAGCATGGGTACAAGGCTGTAGAGCGGGATTGAGAACACGAAGCTCTCTTTCTCTCTGACTGCGAATCCCACTAAAGCCCTAGTATCACCTGTGAGAGCTGGGAACTTGGCTTCGGGAGCCGTAGTGAGTGTTGTGCGGCACAATGAGTGTCACCCTGCAGGACAAGTCCTTTCATCAAGCTTCCCTCTTACCCTGACCCTGCCATCTGGGAAAACAGATGATACTAATGAGGGATGGCTCCTTGTCTCCTGGCACCAAACACACACACTGCTCCCATTGTTGCTACACTGTCCCTGCTGCCCCCTGGGAGTCACAGACACCACTCATTACGCAAACATACGCACAGTGATGGAGAAAGACAGGTATGCAGTGACATGGGGCAGTTTAACAGCATGATAAGTATTTGAGTATTTGATGCTTCACCATGAAACAAGAGGCATCCAAAAGTTTTAGTTTTCAACAAGTTGTAATGCAGAAGACAATGGCCAGGGATACTTTTCTGTTGCTGTACCGCATTAAAAAAAAAAAAAAAGACTAAAGACTGAGACAGACAGTGAATGGGTGTTGGGTAGGTGGTGGGGGCTTACATGTCTTTGGATTGCTTCTGCAGGAATTGGAGAGGAGCGACCTCTCTGAGACGCAAGGGTCAGACAGGGCTAATTAGTCTGTAGCGGCCCCTCAAATTTCTGCCCTGGGATATTAATGAAGTGATCCATAGGAAAGCAGCTGCTCACCACACCCCGTCCACCAACCCAACAACCCACTGCAGCCTCCATTCCCCTTGCCCCCCTGCTGCTTTGTGACTCTACCTAGGAAGGGCAATGCTGTGCCAGGGAAGAAGCCAATACAACTTCCCCCGGAGAGCATGACAGCTCCCGATCGATGGCCCCAGAGCAGGAGGCGGATGAGCAGAGGGGTGGGGTGCGCAGCTGTGCGAGTGTCGCCATGCCAGGAGAGGGTGACAACAGCCTGGCTTTGTGTCCGACATCAACAGAAAAATAATGTCTCCACAGGAGTGAGCACAATGTTTTGAAGAATGGTTGCCTTGTCTCCATATTTTATCTATTTCTGCCTTCCTGTAGGGTGTCTGAGCCTCACTGTCATGAGTAACTACTGAGGTAGAACTTATTAAAGTCTTCACTGGTAGATCTACTCAGAAGCTTATGTCACAGGAAGGATGTTTTCCTGTCATTTCCTCCATGTACACACAGTCCATGTAGTAGTGTCTTTCATATATCTATGAAAAAGCCTGGCTGGAGACATTTTAAGTATCACAGGGAAATTTCAGACACGGGGAAAGATAAAAATATGTCTGCCTCGTTACAATTCATACAACATGCTGCCTCAAATTCAAACAGCACAACCTTTTGAGACGGAGAATAAACAGACTGAATGTCTGTTAAATTTTGAAAAATTCACACTTATTAGCTCTTGCCCACATCAAAACTGCCATACATCGGTGAGTACAAATCAAAAAACAAAGCTGATCATAACAACTCACACCAAAAATCAATGTCAAAAGAGGAGAAAGGAATTCTTTCATGCATGTCCAATGTGGAAACTAGCAACAACTAAGACACTTTGGAGACTTTTTGAGTCTACCTCACTAAGATTACCACAAATCAAAGATGACCACACTTTTCACTTTTTTTTCATAATATAAAAAAAAAAGAACAAAGTTTTTGTCCAACCGTCCACATGGTCCACATGCTGAATGCCACCTGCAGAAAACCTGCCTACAAAGACATATTTAAGTTTTGTGAGCTGTCCAGCAACATTAAAGTGAAGAAACCCTGGGCAATGTTACCTTTCTAACCCATCTCCTTGTCATGGCACTGTTTTGGTCTGGGTCCTCTCACTTATCAAATCAAAGTGTTCAGTACACTATAGAGAACATGTTAGGAGTTGAGCCTCTCAGCAAGCACTTCCCCTTAGGCTATGTGTCACCTCAACAGGCCAACAGCCTGGGAGTAAGAGCTGCCGGAGAGGTTAAATTCAGGGCAACAAGGTCCCTGACACGTCCACAGAACGGTAGCCACAAAGGCCCAGTAGGCAAAATGGGCAGCTTGTGTGACAAACAGCAAAACAACTGATGAGATTAAAAATAATTATCACATTATCCATTTTAAATTAACACCTTCCATGAGTGCAATTCATTACCCTTATAAATAATATAATTGGTGTCAACTAGGATCCACTTTTACAGAAATTAAAAACTGGCTATTTTTTTTTAAATCTCTCAACAATATTTGCATCTGTTATAACAGCAGGAACCTTTTAATATAGGCTGAAATACATTAACTTGCATCACTCATTTCCTTTACCACTGACACTGATGTCTGTTGATATCAGCACAGTAGAAAATTGAATTTTTCACTTAAACAAATGTCCTTGAATGAGGTGCAGGGGGTTAATATTCCCAGTGTGGAGTTCTCCCCTAAAGGCAGTGGCATCATTTAGCTCTTGCAGGCTGAGGTCTTGAGAGACGCATTTAGCAGAGTGAAATCACTGTCTTGTTACGGCTCTGACAGCTTATTCTGCGCACATCCACTGTGACTGCAGGGGGACCAGACACAAAGCTGAAGGCCAGTAGGCCAGTGTGAATGAGAGCACCTCTGCAATTGAAGGTGAGTTGTTGTTAGAGGTCATTGTATGAATACTGAATGGGTCCAGAAGTACTGAATCAATGAGTCTTTCAACTCCATGATGATGGAAATGAAAAAGGGACATGCAAAAAAACAAAAATAACAATATTAAAATTATAAGCTCTTAAATAATGCTTTAAAAGTAACTGCGAACAATATTAGTTTCTTTTGATCATCTGCTGCGCTCCAATCTGTGGGTAAACAATTGCCAGTGGCATCCAGTAATGACACATTTTACAGATGTCATGTACTTCCTTCCCAGAAGCACCTCCATTACAGCAGGGGGTCAAAATGTGACCCTCTCTCTCTTTCATCTTCACACCTCTTAATGAACAGTCACATTCCCTGAACCTTTTCCTCTTGATTGACTTTTATGTTTTCTCAGCCTTTGTACAGTATCGTGATGGAACCGGTGGTTTGGGCACTGAAGTCAAATCCCTGATGAGAGAGTTAACCCTTGGTTGGCTCTGATTTCCTAGTAAACAGTGCTGTGTCTGTGGTTCATGAGTAATTGAACACTATTGATTCTAAGGTCTGGGGGTGACAATAATGAGGTCACATATCATGGGACAGCAAACAAGCTGTGAAGACAGCTTACTTTCCGATGACACACACACACACACACACACAAACACACACACACACGCGCACACACACACACACACACACAGACACACACACGCATGCAAGAAGAAATTCTTTTTACCTATAAGCGCCATGATAGCATCACTATCCACTGTCTTTTGCAGCACTTGCTTTTGCTCTCCTTATCTGGCTTGCCGTCAATACAGACAACCCCTGCCCCACTGGGGGCATGAGGCAGTATTGACATTCAGCTCAAACCCACAGCTCTGAGTGGAGTCCAGGGTGTTGCAAATGAATTATGCATGTCTTGACGCCAGGGTGCTGAGCAACACCAGTGCCATCATAATTGAAACAATTGAAAAGACAATACCAGATGGGTCAATAACTAGACAGCAGGAGGGGGAAACTTGATCCGGACGCTCCCCTGCTTGCCTTGCCAACCTAACCACCACACACATGGAGGGAACCTTTACTGACTCCTCCTGGTTCCCTACAGTACACAGCCACGTGCTGCATAACATGGTGAACTGCATATGTATGTCTGCCTGTGTGCACAATTATTTGGAGGGGAGATTGCAAACATTCCTAGGGAGAATACTTCTCAGACAGTGCTGCAGTAGCAGTGGCATACTCCTAATTAAATATTTAACATCTTATGGTTTGTACTTTTGAAAGTTGAGAGAAGTGCTGGATAGGTCTCCTCTGTAGATCAGTAGCCAGAAATAGTTCCTGTGTATTGCTTGTCAAAACCTGGTTGCCTTGGATTACCGTTCTGATGTTATTCATTGGTGTCTCTTGGTCTGTGGAAAACAGAGGCAGGTGACTGATCCTTCCCTCCAGCCCTGCACTTTCATAAATCCATTCTGATGGCTCCCAGCAGATCCATTACACTCACTGGTCTCCTGGCCAGAGCAACGACTCAAGGTGATCACCATAAAACTACTTGCCACAGTGCTATTTCTCCCCTTGCAATGCCTTTAAAATAACTTGGGAAACCAAGGCAGCATGCAGGCAAGAACACCAGCACCTTGGGCCAATATATGTTTTGATCACATGTGTTTGCCTGAGCAAACATATCCTGGTTTACAGTCAGTTTTAAGTTGTTGCAAATTAAATCTTTGATATATGTGATTATATAGAAACAATTACATATTTAATTGCTGCGGGCTAAGAAGCTATTTCAAAAATTGACTATTTTCTTAGTTTTCCCTTGATTGTTGTCAAGTGTGATTAAACTGCCTACATAATACAATTCTGAAGATCTCTTAATATTGCTGGAAATTAATGTAATTTATCTTAAATACTTAATAAGGAAGTATGATACTACACATTTATTCTACACAGTCATCAGTAAACCTTCTCATCATGTCTGATTAGTTTTCCCATGCTGTGTTTTGTTAAGGTGCAGCGCTAAATTATCATAGAGGAGAATTATTTAATTACCCTCAAAACTACATCAAGACATAAAGCTGTACAGATGGAAATTAAAAAATAAAAGGCTAGAAATTCGGACCATAAAAAAAAAAAAAAAAAAAAAAAAATCACACAGGTATGCCCACTTTAATTCCTTGGGAACATATTGATTGAGGGAGCACTTAAACCACGGTAGACACAAATCTGGGAAATCCCAAAAAACCATGTCATCAAAAAGAAGTTTTATTTGCCTTTTTATGGAGTCTCATTTCCGTATTTCTCAAAAGAGGTGCCCCTGAAAGCACACATAAGCTCCTGTGTATTGGTCCCAGTCCCCATTAGAGTTTATAGAGAGCCATATGCACTTTTATGGGAAGGTTAGTGGATTTTAAGGACCGCAGCGCAGGTCTAAATCGACAGCATTAAATCCAAGAATGGCAACCTGGGATATACACAGGTCACATGATTACATTTAAGAATAAAGTAGCATATACATTACTAACTGGCTACCAATGTCTCTATCTCTTGTAACTTCAGCACAGAGATTCTCAGATGTGAAGTGAAAAAAAGGAGACAAAACCTGTCAACGTTTACAATCTTAAAAGCCTAATGAGCGGAAGTTACAATAGCAATTTAGTGAAAAGAACATCAAAGACTAGGGAGCAACTCTTTAGGCAGGCTGTATTCATGCATAATTAGCTGTGAAAATGGCACTACAGGAGTCTGTTACTCCCTGTTCTTAATTAGTTTTTATCCTTAGTCTTGGATAAGAGGTAAACAAAGCCATCAGACTGAAACTTCGCTTTTCTTCCCGAGACAACAACACTGTCAACAGTGGAGACATACTAGTGTTACCCATGAACTGTGCACAGTTGTCCCTGGGGGATGAGTGGCAACGTTCTGTATTGGTCTTATACAGTATCAGAAAGCCTGAAGCCCTGCTGAACACCACAATGCTGTTCTTGTAGCTAGACATTTAGATGTCAAAATAGAGCATTTCGTTACATTTGAATAAAGACAGCTAGATATTGAGAGAGATCAGTGTAAATGTTCCACAAAAAAAATTCCTCACCTGACAAGAAAAGTAATTCCTTTTTCAGTCTGTGTAGCCTCAGTCTGCATCCACCTACATATAATAAACTGAATAAAATGTGCAACCACATTGGTTAGAATGTCTGCTTCAAGAGTAACGTCACGTCACGCTTCCTGTCTCAGCAGCCATTTGTGAAAGACTTCACTATTGATGGATTTAGGATCAAATTGCTCAGGAACCCCTACGAGGCTATAAACAAAATGTCAAATAAAATTGAAATATCTCTTTAAGGTCAAAGTGCAGACTATTTTCTTTTGCCTTACTTGACAATAATAACACAGTCTGAAATACGCTGACTCCAAATACACCAAGTAAAATGTTGGTCTGTTTACTATGGGGTTTATTGGACTGTGTATTTTGGGATGCTTAGCTGTTTAGATTGTAAGTATTTCACATCTGTTTCAAATGGCACTTTATTAAGGTTAGATTAGAGGCCCTCCGTCAACCATTGTAGGATCTGGGGACAGTAAAGCTGAAAATCAGGTGAAGTAGCCCTTTAATCTGATACATATTGGTAAAATTGCTGGATTTTTGCCCCCATTCATCCACAATCATGGTGTAACTAGAATGTGTCCTGTTACTGTGTGATTGAAAAAATACAATTCAATTAAATCAAAATTAAAAAAAAAAAATCTAACAGACTTTGGCAGCTGCGACACCTCAGCAGTGATGGTTCAATCTGTGTGCTTAAATGTGCCACCACTGGGTGATGAGCCCTTTATAACGACAGCCTTCATTAGGCCAGGCTTACTCATAAACAGATGGGAGCTGTGTCTGATGGGAAGGCGGGACTGCATCAGAGCTGCTGCCACATTCCACTTCAAACCTGACCTTCCAGTGGTCCAACTTCATCTGCCACCCACAAAACCCCTCCTGATGCATCACTATCATTCTGAGGCTCAAGCAGGCCGTGCTGCCCCCCTGTCTCAACCAAACAACCAGCCCACCACACAGGCTGTAGCTGCTCCTACACCCCATTACTCCAAAGGCCTCTCACCTCCTATTTTCAGCCATTTTTTGGGTAAGACCACCAGACTTTCTTTCTGCTAGTGTTTACCCAATCACTCACGATGCCACCCCCCTTCTAGTTTCCTGGTGATGAATGACCATTGGCCGTCTCACTGACAGCTAGGCAGCTGATGCCACATAATTACAGTATCACCGTTTAGGCTAAATTACCAAATTACTCCAGTCCTCAAGAGGCCTGGAAGACTGACAGGCCAGCCAACAAAGGAAACACAAATATCTGAAAAGAGAGGAACATGGAGGACTATTTGGGCCTTTACAGACGAGCAGTGAAATTAGGTTTGTTCTGTTCCTTTAGAGTGCACCCATTACAGCCACTGAGAAGCCAGAGAGTGAGTTGATTAGTGTGTAAAGGCAGAGGCAGTTTTTCTCTCATAAATAATGCTAAAAAAAACATCTGGCCTCTCCTTGATACCCGATCTTCCTTTTCATACTCAATTAATTCAATAATTAATTCATTATGAAATTTTGGAGAGTATAATCGCAAACAGCTTAAAATTTCATCCCAAAAGCAAGGTCTGAGCATTATCTTTTATGTATCAAAGTTTCATTACTTTTCTTTAAAAAAAAGTTTATTTGAAAAATGTTGCTCACCTTTCCTTTAATTCATTCTTTGTTAGATCTGATTTACAATCTTAATAATAAAGATGAAGATTAACATTTAACTAGTTCTTCTGCTACTATTATTAGGAAAAAATTACAAGTTTTATATTTAAAACTATTACCTCTTAATAACATAAAAACTGATAGACAGATTGAGTGACAGAGGTACCAGACAAAAACACTAAAACAATCAAAACCATCCATGTAAGTCTGAGGTAGACCCCGTCTGATAAATGGAGTGTGCATGAAGTGATGAAGTGACATTTATGATGTGAGTGCTAACAGTGAGCAGTAGAAAAGATGTTGATTTAGCACTGTGTGTGTGGTTGAAACTGTGATGGCCACCAGGGTTGAGTTAAGCCCCACTAATTTATCTACTACAACAAAGGATTTCTTTCACTCTAGCCTTGAATGCAAAATGAGGGGAAAAAAAACACCTTGTAACAGTCACACTGCATCTATTTGATCCATTATGTTGAGATAAAGTACAGTCTGTTCAGCTGCCTGCCATGTTAGCCATTTCATTTGTGAAAAGCAAGGATAAGAATGTTAACAAAGCACTGATGTTGCACGGAAATCTCATAAAATGTGTTATTTTCATATTTTAGTTTGAAGCTTTACAGTCCTTCTGTTTGCTAGGAAAATTAAATGAACCCCTGGGATTATGGGACCCTTTAAAAACCCACTGGATAAAGTATAAAATCTATGGTGTTCAATCTAAAAGCAAGGTGTTTTGACAGTTCCTAAAATAGTGATGAAAAGTATGAGAATAAAATGGCAGAAGAAGTTCAGACCTCCACTATCTGATTTCTTTTTCAAGCCAGGAGATAATTATCTTATCTTTAATTATGTTTCTATTTCTAATGCTACAGGACACATTAAAATGCATTAACACAATGAAATCCAAACCAGAAAAAAAAAAGTGAAACATCTCGGTCAAAGCAGCTCCATGGCAAGACTAAATCCTACCTTGTTTTACCCAAAATAACAAATTATGGGCTGTCCGATGGCCCTCCAAAAGTGTCAGCCCCGCTGTATGTGATGTGGCAGAAACTGCTTTGATAAACAAGCTCAGCAGAATGATAATGTTCTGGGGGTAATTTAATCAGAATGAGCTATATGCCACTTACTAATAGTGGGTACTTTGCTGTGATTTATCTGTGTTTGCTGAGTGGAGAGAGACGGAACAGACGGCCTGGTCCCAGATTAAATAGGGCATGGGAAAGATTCCTCACGGTATCAGGGAGGAAAATTTATCACACACTGATGATTAGTATTATTAGCACAGGTGCAGTTACAGTAAACACCAGATACTCACACTTTGTACTGAGAGGGAGCAGTAGGTAAAGAAGGAGGTGAGCTGAACTAGGATGCGTCTCCCGAAGGTGTTTTGTCAAACTATGGTTCCAAAGATTCCACTGGAGATTGCAACAGAAAACACTGAAAATCTGATGCTGAAACAAACATTTGAAGCAGCTATCACAATGGTTTGCTGCAACAAAAACTCTGGATCTTTGGCTGTGTGGTGCATGTATATAGTTCTCTTAATGTAAAATTAGTACTACTCTGTCACTGAGCTATTCCGTTTCGTCATCAGGGCAGTTAGCCACTATATACTATTGTAGCAATCAGCAAGAATAGGGACACATAAAAAGGACCAAAAAAACCAAAACCTTTTTCATTTATGTCAAGAGTTATTAGGCTAAAGAATTATGATTGTTATCATGAATCAAGAATCATATCCTAAGAAATGTTAAACAGCCTGCTGCTCAATGAAATTATGAAAAGGAACCTGTTAAATCTGATATCATAAGGCCTCATGATACTCATTCCTTCATACATTACTTACTACGAGTGGATTAGCATGACCTTGATTGATTAAACTAATAACCTTTATTTTAGCTAAGCAAGCTTAGTAAGTAGGTGACTGTTTCAGCAGAGAAAGCTAAAGAAAACATAGTATATTATCTATTACACGCATACTGTCACTTAAAACACACACAATGTAAGCACTTAGTATATATGTTGTAGTCTCAGCCAAGGAGATCAATGTACAATATATACCTTCTTCTGTCTAATTAGAGTTTAAACTGGACAATACCATGGAAGGTTATAGAGATGGCAAAAAACGATGTACTGTATCTATTAAACTATAAATCTAGTCTGTCAGTCTATCCGACAGACCACTGGATCTACATTACTCCAAACTACAATGGTGCCAGTTCACAATGTCTTATGCACATGGTTAAGCAGAGATTTCTTGTGTTATTAAGAGGAAACCCCCCTGGTTGTCACAAAATAGTATTTAAAGACAGCTTATGGACTCACTGGATACAGGAGGCTAGCTGGGTTGTGTGGCAGCAGCAAGGAAGAAATAAATAAATGGCTGAGATGTGTCTTGTTCCACTGAAGCTTGAGTACACATTGGGGAAGTCTGGGGAAGTGCCTGGTCATCGTAGAGACAGTGAGCCAGCTGTGTGTGCTCAAAACCGTTAGCATCCAGTTTTAGATTAGAAAGTAATCAAATGTCTGCCAGTGTTTTAATGCTGTATGGATAAGGTTGTGTCTCCACACTATCAAGGTGGGCTGGGTGGAGGCAATACTCCAAAGGCAGGAATCTATAACCTTACAGATGATAAGTCAGAGTGAAAAGCAGTTCCATATGAATCCCAATGAGCACTATTTCTCTGGAGGGACCAGTTAGTAGAACAGCAGACCACAGTATTTTCTCTGCTCAACGAGAGATTACACATTTAAGAGATAAAATGAATACAGTATTCATACAGTACATGTGAAAGAAACTGATCCATACATGAAAAAGTATAGCTGATTCTTTCTTACTGTATGTTTGAAGCTCAAGAAAAAAAAACCACATATAATAAACAAAGATTCAAATGGAAAGAGGACACTGTTATGACAGCAACATGATAAAACAAAATGTTGGGACCTTCTTTCTTGTACCCAAATATGATTTATTATTTAAAGCATATACTTAAAGCTCAAGCAATAATGTGTAGAGGGAGAGAAGCAAAACAATAAACAGTACAAATGTTTTGAACTGTCAATCTAAAGTAGCCCTAAGGAGTACAAGAAAACTGGGTAAAAGATTTCAGATGGAACTGTAGAGTGAAAACAACTGACGTCTATCTAAAAGTTCCTCTGGGACATTAACTTTTTCAAGCAGTCCTCTAGTTTGAACTCTAAATACCTTCTAGGTCTACTGTGACAGCTAGTGCTGAAATGTGAAAGTACAGATTAACCCACAGGGTCTTTGCTAGATGTATTAGTATGGACCTGTGGACCGTCATAATAACGATAAGATTCAGACAACTCTTTCATAGAGTTCAGCCAGTGAAGATCGTCTTCAGATGTGTCACACATTTGAATTACAATAACACCTTGTCAGACACAGCAAATAAGGTTTTTTCTATGTACAGTAAACAAGATCAACGAGAATACAAACGCAAAACAAGTATTATTATTCAGTGACCTATATGTTATTTATAGTAAAAGAGAAGGAGTTATTAGGGTAATGTTTATTTTCATAAATTTTTGTCATTTGGCCTCTGCCTAAATGCTTAAACCACCTTTGTTTGCAGCAGCAGTTATTTGTAATAATTGATGAGATATTTATTTGCTCTCAGATAAAGTACCTGAGCCAGCAAAGGCACAAAATTGGACAGTTCTAGCAGTCATTCAAAAAGCTCATTCACTGCATCTCATTAGGTGCTTTAGGTGCTTATGCTTTTTGAACTATTGGATATCTTTTTACCAGATGCAACACTACCAAAGTGCTTTATAAAACTAAAACTAAAAAACTAGTCTATAGTAAATATTTGTGGGTGACATGATGTCTGTGTCTAAAAATTACAAGAATACAGAGAAACAGTATAATGAACACCACTATAAAGATTTCAGCTCTTTAAGTGGCACAAAACACCTGCAGGGGGCAAAGACACAAGCATACACCAATCAGCCATACATTAAAACTGGTTACCAGTTTTAATGTATGGCTGAATGGTGTATATACAGTATACCATATACTGTATGTGCTGTGGACGCTAAGAACATTGGAGGAAATACTTTATATTCTTTGACGGAAATTATTTTTATACCTATGCGAGAATCACTAAAATTAATACAATATCTAAAGTTTCTTTAGCATTTTAGACTTTCAAATGATGTTATTTTGACAGCTGAACTGGACTCATCTCAACTATGTCGACCAGTCTGTAGCTTTCTTAGCTATCTGGGTGTGATGTGATTTGCTATATGGTTGTGGTATGATTTCTACTCTTTCTGCATGTATGGTGCAAAAACCCCATCTAAATGTATCATTTAGTCACTTGTTAGGTATAGTTCATAGTTAAATTTAAATGGCGATAATGGAACAATCATGGACAATGTTGCAATACATCCTCCATTACTACAGTCATAAATATGTGACTTAGCTTGTTACACTTGACATCGTATTTTTATTTGATCATTAATCTATGAACAGATGAGTAACTTGTCTAACACGAGGGCAAATAGACAATTTCCTTGTCAGATTGACATAACAGACAGTTTTCTTTTTTTCTTTCCACTATGGTAGGTGGGTAATTACTGTCATTGATTAATAATCCTGGGCCAACCCCATAATAATCAGTCCCACATGTGCCTGGCCCTCTTAAAGGAAAAGCTCATTTGCCACTGGGATTCACAGCCTAAACTGCTTAGTGGGATGTAATGGAGAGCAATTTTCTTGTCTTGAGAAAAAAAAAAAAGGCCGTGATGGGGTGGGTCATTTTCCATTGCCTCAGCACATCAGATCTCCAAACAAGAACAACTCCGATTTCAGATCAACTGCTCTTTTCCCTGGGGGCAGTAAGTAGTTTTCCAGGACGCAAGGAAGTGTTTTATTGCTCACCAGTTATTTTGAGTATTAGGTTTAAATTGCAATTTCTCCATTTCTTACAAAAATAACAAAACTTACCATCGCAATTCTCCGTTGAATAACATACAATACACTGGGGGTGATATATTCAAATAACACTTAAGACTCCAAAAATCCTCTATGATCAAGAGAAATGGCTGAGTTCTTAGTATGATGGATGGCTTATTTCCACGCATCGTTGGCAAAGTCATAAGATGACTGCTGGAGGTACAGTATGAAGCCAAGCCCATAACCCTAAAATTAAATTAAAAGCAAAATGATTTACAGTTTGCACTTCATTATTCTGGGTTTAGACTTACTTATTTCCAATTATATGCAACGGAATGGATTCCAGAGAGGGGGGTCCCCAAATAAGAGTGCTATCCTCTGAGAGATTAATGTGTTTATAGAAAATTGTGAAAAGCAGCCTAATGTCTAGACAAAATTGGAAAGAGAATGCCCACGTTGGAAATATTGGGCTTTGCCAAGATGTAAACAGTAAATGGTCCATCTGCCTGTGTTCTTCTTCTTTTGGAAGAGTAGAGGAGCCACCATCTGCAGATATGCATCAGCAAAAGCAAATTTGCATGAGAATGTGCACATAGTGGCCTGCAGACACGTATACATTAAAGTTTTTAGATACATGTAAAAAAAATACATTATATATGGTGCTGGCATTGTAAAAAAACGTATTTAGGAAATTAAAGTTATCCTTTTTTACAACATTTCTTGCCCAAAACCAAGTTGGTCCACATGGTATTTGTCTCAGCAACTGAATCTTGACACCTGTGTCTAATAGTGGCATTTGACAAGTTAAAAGTCTTCGCATTTGACATCTGACAGCCTACAGAAATCAGTCTGTGAAAGTTCTAAAAACATCGCCAAATGTTTTATTTTCAAAACACCTACTATGACCATTACAATATTTCAGTTGTCTAACTCTTTTGATAGACAAGACTGTGTGAAAACCAACTCCACTAACAACTCTTGATGTAGCTAATAATTTATACAGCATGTTTCAATTCCTGTTTAAGATTAGAAAAGCTGCTATGTAGTTTTTTCAGTGCTTAATATAAACACAACACTACTTTTGTATAGTTTCAATACCCACCTATGTCCGTTATCACAACAATCCATCTATTCTGAATAATGACACTAGGTTGTCTTTTTCAGTTAATCATTTGATTATACAAATATCAAAATTAATTCTATGTCAATTTTAATCATTTTACGCATTTAGCTTTAGCCAAAGCAAAGGGCCATTAGCATAACATTAACTTTCAATTAATCTAATACACACCGCTATTTCACTGCAAGCTTTTACCCATTGTTGCCATTCTTGCTCCTAAATGTAACATCCCTAAATTTAGGGAAAAATTCAAAAACGTGAAAATTGTCTTTTTTCTTGTTTGTTTACTTTGTTCAGTGGTGAGGGGGTGGACAGACTATTATTTCAGATTTAATAATCTGAACAGATTGTTGTTTGCAGTCATGGCAGCTTTATAATTCGCGTGTAGGTGGAACAAATAAGTCAGAGATGTAAATTAATGGTAAAAGAACAAAATCCAAACAGTGAATAGACTTTGGGAATGAGTGAGATCTCCTGTCAGAGCTGAGCACTCACAAAGACAAGTCAAGCGGCTGTCAGTTTCCGAGAGCAGATGAGAGAGACAATGCTGATGATGACAGTGATCAGAGTTGGAAGATAAGAAGATGATACCAGCTGGGAGTAAAGATAGCTCTAATATGAAATAACATCACATTCAAAAAAGAACTCACTGTTCCCAGTAAAGAACTAGACAATCTATAATGAGTTATCAGCACAGAGAAGGTGTTTTGCCCAGAGATAATTACAACAACAGTACCCAGTGGCAGTATGATTGCTCCCAGGTGACATTGCAGGTGATTAAATTGTCATGGTGCACCCTGTTTTAGAGGTGCAGACACTTGAACTGGCTGCCCACAAGACTGACTCACAGTTTATCTGCTCAATTTGTTTGACATCTTTACAACATACCATATTAACACAACCTAATTTTATCTGGGCCTCTATGTCTTCTCTTGGCTGTCTCATGGAAATCCTTCAGGGTTAGGTTAGGACTGCTGGGACATTTGTCTCCACCGAATTTAACCAAGTGACATTTCTTCCATCCCATCGTGTTTTCCATTTCAAGTTTGCAGGGAAAGAAGCTTGTGACGAACTTTAAAAGTGACATATGTACTACTGACAATTACTAAAACGCTTTGGCTCAGAAATTTGTATTACAAATATTGTTCAATTCTGAGAGGAGGTGACACACACACCACAAACTTTCCGAAACTTGATTACAAAACATTACATCTATGACAGAGAGAGAGAAAAAAAGAAAACAGTACAGTCCTTATTCTGATCATGTATGGCATGACAGTAAGAGTTATGTGATCCGTTAACTGAAGGGATAAAAAAAAATCAATCAAATTAAACATCTAATAGCTCCCTTAATATCTTTGTTTGTGTGCAGATGACACTCCCATCCAGCCATACAACAAGCACCAATCATATTAATTATCCTCCCAATAACAACTCCCCATTTATTACAACTGAGTTTTCAAAACTAATAAATTATGATTAAATGCTTTTATTTTGGATACTCAAAGCAGCCCACTCTGCTTTTTGATTGGACGCAAATGACTCTCGTCATGTGCAGGTGTCGAAGTGCGCATATGTGTGGGCATTTGTGTGTAAATTTAAAGTTTCATTTGCAATTCAATTGTAAATTATGTTTATCCAAGTTTCATAGAAACTAAGACCTCAATTCATAATGTGGCGCATGTGCACACATGAATTACAATCCTCTGTACAATCCAACAGCTATGCAAAAACAAAATATTTTCCTCATTAAAAGTGAATTTCTGCATCAATGCAAGCCAGTGCTGTCCACCGGCTGGGTCAGGGGCCTAAGGTTTGAATAAATGAGGCTACTTGATAAAAATAATATAGATTAATGTTGGATTATGCTGTGTTTCACTGCTCCAGTGTTTACCACTAAATCTTAATGTCCACTAACGTCTCAGATGATAAAGCCGTCGGTGGCAGCAGTTTTGATTAGAGAATATTCCTGCAAGGCACTGGTGCACACGCTACAGAACAAACAAGAAAACATATTAATTACTGATACTCACATCTTGCAGGGAGATCATAGCCACAGGTGATCTTGGCTTTGCCGGTGTCACAGCCATTTAGTGAGTGACACTCATCATACAGACAGGACCCTGCCGCTTTGTGTATGCAGCCATCAACTGAAACACAAACAGATGTACAAAGAGAGGTGAGGCCTACCTGAGGAGAAACATACACAAGCAGGCACATGACATATCTCAAACCAGCTGGGCTAATTAGCAGTTTGTGTGTTTTATCTCGTCAAAACAAACAACCGTTTACAGGGACAGGACCAAGAACAAGCTGAAAATTATATTCATGAGTTTGATTCTGCTTGCTGAATCTCTACATTCCCAAATTATCTCCCTAGCGCTGTATCTCCTCTCTGTAGGGAGACTGGGTCTGCCACAGTGCTGCGCCTGTTGCTGGTAAATATTGACGAGCTTAGGAATGAAATTAGTTGGGCAGGATCTAATACCGCCTCCACACACAGTGAAAATGAGACTGTTCTTCCTGTAATCCCTCTCCACTGTCAACAGCAATATACAGTCAGATCATTAACTGTATTTGCTGCCCAGTGGTGGAAATCTTATATCTGTCCTGTTCTCTGTGGTGAGCCTGTTATGATGTGGATCTGTGCTGTGTTCTGATTCTGTCGCACTCCCTATTGATGTGTGTGTCCTGGTTCTACGGAGACCCTGAGAACCCGCCCCCCTACGGTTTTAATTTTACCAGGTTAAGGCCACGATACGCTTGATTGATGGCACGTCTTACACAAGCAGGCAGAGAGATAGAAATCCACATTATCCATCTCTGAAAGCCTGACATCCCTTCAAGAGCATGTTATCAATCACACTGAAACCTCATCATAAAATCCTCCTCAAGTTGTCCTGTAAAAATCCTCACAAGCCATGAGAGGATAACAGAGCCAGGAGGAGGAACAGTAGCAGTTGGATAAACAGACGTGTCTTTTCTTTGGTTTCTTATTGTAAAGACTTGGCCGATGGAGAGAACAAGCCTCAGACTAGCTTTATCCTTCAAAGCTAAAATGGCTGAGAGTTCAGATAGCCTGCAGGATAACCAATGTTTACATATTCTGAACTGATGAAAGAAAAGAACTGAGAAAAGATCTTTAAGAAATCTGAATTGATTTTTCCGATTAAAGACAAAATGTGACTCTAATCGCGGTCTTCATCTGTAATGTAATAATTATTCACATTCAGAGCCAGGAAAACAAAACCGCAAAAACCGGCTGGAGATTAGTTACACACTATCTACAAAAATGTAGTTTGCTTCACATCAACAGCACAGACAAAAGGTCTTTTGATGAGGGATGGTCCTTTTCTGAGCTCCTTTCAATTTCTCAGGGATGAGTCAACGACAACAGCTGGGCGGAAGATTTTCTAGCTCTATCAATCATCTTTAATGGACTGAGGGACAGGCAGTTGACAGAGTCGAATCCTGATGGCTTTTCGAAAAAGTTACACGAGCCTGACAGTGATGTAGATGTGAGAGAGGATCACTCTGGTGACAATGAAAACTATTTAACACAACAGAGTGGATATAGTGTTGGCTATATTCTTGGCATGTTTGTAATATCCACTGTGCAAACAAGATTGTCTATGATCATCAGCCACACTTATTTGCATCATAATTGCTTCTTAACATCTCACAAACATGAATTGCTAAATGCACAGACTGGACTGAAAGCTTGGGTACTATAAGCACGCTTCTTATTTATATACACATAAAGTCGCTCCTCCGATAGAACCAAACCTTTTTCCTTTGTCGTGTTTTATTACAGAACTGAATAATATGATTTAGGCACCAAAATGTGTTCACCTGATAATGCATCTGTATGACAGCAGTGAAAGGAAAGTCGCTATTTTCTAATATCTTCATTCCTACAGACAGGCTTCACAATCAGTATTTGCCTGTTAGGTACATTTCCCCCACTTTTCAGTGTTACTAAAGTTTGACGAAGTGATGAGTGAAGTTCTAATATAGCTGGAAATTTTGAATTGAAATTTTCTTTCATAAATACTTCCCTTTCTCGCTGTCTGTTTTATACATAGTCTTTGCATAATATATGCACGATATATCTTTGTTTTAAAATATTCTACACTATGTAATCAAAGCATTCGGAGTTTAGTTTTTTTGTGCTTCTGAATGTATCATTTAAATGCAGTTTTCCCTTCCCAATGTGATATAGAACATAAAACAGTCCAAAGGTACTAACAAAAAGTTCATATAAGGGATGTAACGAAGTCATATCATGTACCTGTGCTGTGGGCATAGGCAGTTTGTAACATTTTGAAAAGCGATTCTAGATGTATGTTGTACACTTTTTATTTTCTGCCTTTATGACATTTTGAACACTAAACTGGAACAAAACCAGAAAATGATGTGAAAAAATGAGACACCAAAGGTTGCACATCACATGACTGCTACTCTGCAGATGAAGCATTTTTAAGTGCTAATTACTTAGAGGTCCTCAGTAATTTTATTGGCTGATCCAGCTGACTCATCCACTTGTTAAACACGCCAACTGGATCCACTCTTTCAACAAAGATGTCATCCTCATTTAGGTGCAATAATGTGAAAATAAGGATATAGAGAGTTCATAGGCTGCACTATACTGGTGAAGCAGGAAAAGATTTTTTTTATAAAAAGAGAAAGAAATATGATGAAATCTTCACAGACTGATCAATACAAAGGCTATTTCAGTCTGCATTTATTTATTATACTGAAGTAAAGTAAATGGGCTGTTCCTTTGAAAATACCTTGTTAGAACTTAAAATTAGACAGGAGAGACAGTTCAAGAGCAGGGAAAAATCCTCAATGCTTCCCTCAAACCTTTGCAAAGTAAACTATGATCTTTTCATGGTCATATGAAGCCAGCCAGGATAGGAAAATTTAATAATTCCCTCCTCCAGTCTGCAGTGTTCCCACAGGAGTCCATTCTCCCCAGACATTTTCTCTCATCACTGCCAAGCTTGGCTGATCTCTTACCTATGAGCACCTTAGGAACCCAGCGAGCAAAAGCTTACAGGGTTCTGTTTCATCTCAGTAGCTGAAGAATGAGATTGTAGATAATAGTTGCGGCTTCCATTTCGCTGCTCCTCCTGTTCGTGGTTGCATACGCTGTTGTGACAGTGAAACTCTTTTTCTGATGCTACTGTGTCACTGTGCAGCTAGTGTCAGCGAGTCCCTACAAGCCCGGGAATTTGTTCACAGTGCCTGTAAATAGAGAGGAAGATGCTGAACTGATCTGGCTGATTGCCAGAATCTTGGATGCTACTGCTACAGATTTAATTTACCTGCTTTACTTAGACTGCTTCACGGAATGGGTGGTGTACAGCAGATGTATTGTGGGTAATGTATGTGTGTGTATTTCCGTTTGTTTGACAAAGAGATAATAGAGAGGGGTAGGGAAGCATAGAGACAGAGAGACGTTTTCAAAATGTATTTTGTAATTTCAAATTAAATTGCAGAGTGGGTTGTGTGGCAATCAAAACTTGATTGTGAATGCATTTTTCCGTGTCCATTGTTTAGGCATGTAGGAGCAGATCCGAGTTCCCGTAAGTGGAGATACGACCCTTTAAAATTCGGCCATCAATTTATTTTCTTGTTTAAGTGGGATTTCAGAATTATTCCCCACCAATTTCCATATAACGAATGCCAGCAGCATTACAAATGTTTCTTATTAACTAAGAATGGCATTTACATTTACTTCAGAAAGGAGAACAATTGAGCTCAATCTCCAGTTGTTTACGGTGAAACATCCGAATTTCAACAATAATAAACAGTTCTGTGTTTTTTGTACATTTTGAAGTCTCATATTTAATTCTGATCTCTTGCAAATATAATTCCATTTTCATGTGAACCTTGGTAAACTGAAATTTTGCAGCTACCCATTTTAACAATAGAAAATTTTAAATTTCATTTATACAATGAATATAATTGTGTATAATATATATAATGTATATAATGAAGTTTTGTTATCATCCATAGCCCCATGTGTTTGAGCAGCTTCAAAGGGCGTCCTGAACGCCATTATGCCTGAGTCCCCATCCCATTATACATACAAGCAATAATAATTATCAATTTATGACATAAATAAAAAACCTGCATAACAGTACTCTCTCATCTCCCAGCCTTCAGCCTGAGTCACATGTCAAGCAACAGGCTTTAGATGAACATTTGCTTGGCTATGTGTTGCACAGTGCTATATTTCAACTCCTGTTAAGACTTCTTTATGGAGGACATTTCATTTAACAGGCTTAATATTCAGGCAGCAGCATCTGCTTCTGTCCACCCCACTACTGGGCTTCCTCGGCCCCCATTGAAAAATATAACAGTTAATACCTCATCTATCTTTCCTTGCAGCCTGCCACTGCTTTAGGCTGGGCCTATGTGGGGAAAAAACATTTGTTCATCTTCTTTGAGTGCCTTGCTCAGAGAAAGCTTCCCCGTGCAGCCACTCCAGCAAGTCTGCACAGCTAATGAAGATAACTTTGAGCAGTGGCTGGACGGTATCCCTCTTTACTCATAATGGGAACAAGAAGAGAGCAAGAGACAGAGGGAGAGACATATCTTGAGAGACAAAGAAGACAAGTGTGTGTGCGTGTGAGCGTGTGTATCAGTCTAGAGCAGTTTGAATTAGTTACTCAGCTGTAACCTTGGCTCCTGCCATTGTTGAAGACACCTCTGCCTCGTCCTCTCAAGGCTCCATTCCCACATGCATTAAGGGACTCAGCAAGCTCTGCTTACTCTCCCTGGGCTTCTCCCAGGCAGCCTGAAAACCAAGGGCTTTCAGTCGCTCCCTCAGACACAATGAATACCTGCTCTGCTCTCATTACAATACCCTGCTTTTCAGAAATAGTGTCAGCTGCAATTTTCTCTCCTAATTATTTTCCGCTCCTCTGAGGGTTAGGTTCAGGACTACAGCCAGAGGAGGCAGCACGGGGTGGGCGGGGTGGGAGGAATTACCTGCTGAACCACTGAGATCTCATACACCGACTTTTCTTGTGGGCAGGTCGGGCAGTAGGAACGAAAACTTTATGTACTCTCTCACACTGACAGTTGTGGTTTTCACTCAAAACAAAACATATTGCTGAAACTATTAAGCCATATATTCCCTTTCACCCATTTTTTGTAGTATCCATGGCAACAACCGATTTCTTCTCTGCTCACAGCACTTTCAGAGCTGTACAGTGATCAAAGCCAGTCCACAATTCCACCTCTGTGATTTACGACAGCATTTACTACTCAACTAATTTCACTGAAGGAGATAATGACACGGATTAGTTGCTAATCAAGTGCCAATCAGAGTTCTGGCTGAACTAAATGTCAGGTGGAATATGTTCAAGCTATTGTGGATACTCCCATGTGATACTGGATTATGTGTCCTAATCATGGCAATTTTGGATGCAACAGGAGCCAGAGCTCGCTGTCTACTGTAACCAAGTTCCCAGGAAGGGGATAATAATCTCCATTTTACCTGTAATACCCAGGTAAGTAGGGGATTTGGACTAATAGAATGCCAGACAGATAGTCACAGATGTTACTCTCCAAAGTGACATAAAATACCTAAGGCTTATATGACTCACAATTCCCCTGACACTGCTATGTAAGCAGGAACCAGAATAAATGACAACAATCACAGGTTCTGCTACAACGCAGTGGAAACGTTGTTGTTATTATTCTCATGGTTCAGCCCAAGTTGACAAGGATTGTACTTTTTTTCTTCTGAAATGGCATAAAGAAACCCAGGAGGTTACAGTTTCAACTTGAAGTATTATGACATACTGTTGGACTTATCAATAACGGAGCAGTTTGAGCCTAATTTAGAAATTTGGACGTGCAGCTGAAAGCTTACCAGTTTCAATACAGAGACTAGCACTAAGAAATTGCAAGTGTTGAAAGAGAAACATCTGCTGAGGTGCCCTAAAGCAAGGCACTAAATCTTCAGTTGCTCAATGAAGCAGAATAGTAGCTCACTCTAGAAGATTGCACACCTCCCAGCTGTGACTGTGTCTAACTTTTCGAGTAACAAGCAGGTCACTGTTGAAGAAAGAATATGTGAGTTTAAAATTAATGATTAGGAGAAAAACACATAATGACCTAAAAACCAACTCTCAAAGGTGCTTTTAACTAGGTTGCATTTACCCACCATCAAGGTTTGAAAAATAAATTTAAAACAACATTGTTATATTCACAGTTCTTGACAATTCATGGCTTTGATTCCAGCTCATAACCTGCTCTTTTCCACTTCTACTACTAGTGTCTCCTATATCATATCATAGATATAATTAGACTAAAACGGCCAGGAGTATTGCAGTTGTTTAAAGACAGAGCTTCTGGCAACATTCACAGCACCTTTACACCCCCTGCTGGCACTGTGGTTCTTGGATCACGTGTTTGTCAGAATTTATTTCAGTGTACCATGACATATTTAGTTTGAAGAAAATTTAAAAGACAGTTGCGCTAATGTTACAATGGAACCCAGTTAATCTTTTTACGCTGCACTTTATGCCATATGTAGATCTGTTGATCATGCTGAGATTAAGCCTTCTAGTATTCAGCTCGCTGTAGGCAGATTTAGCTCAGAAAATGAAACATTTTACCACTCATAAGAATAACTGACTGTGAAGCTCAAAAATGCTGATGTAGTATATTCATGACTGTATTCGTACTACTTAACTGCACTAAAAACTAGCGTTGGATTTGAGGAGCAGGGGCTGAAGTTAGACATATTAGGAACACACACTTTTCATGCTGTTGTTCCCAGGGCCGTAAAGGAATGCCAGGTTAGGTTACCACAGCTCATGTGACACTGTCGTTGGAAACCTGGAGCCCGACAGCTGCGGACAACTTGGTGCCAAACCCCAGCCGTGCTGAACTCCCTGGGACAGTACTGAGGTCCCTGGACTTCACATTTAAAGATGTTGTTTTAACTTCTCTGTCTTGTTATTGCAGGATTCTCTGTCTGAGGTAGCGTAGTCTTTCTGTCCTACAGACAACCTAAAGTACACCGTCTGCATTCTTTACATGACAGGGGTACTGTTTAATCTTCAGAGCAACTCCGGGCAGGTTAGCGACAGTTTATTTGAATAGTCCAATCTGATTTTACTGTATTGAGCTTTCAAATAAAAAAAATTTCTGCTGTAACTAATAAACTTGACCCCATTTTAAATCCCAAATCCAACCCTAAAAATGAGCTCTGACATTGACTATGTACACACATAATTATTAGTTTCACTTTAAATTCTGTAGATTTATAGTGACAATTTGTTTTGAGCTGATAGGACATGGAGTATCAACAAAGGATTATCGAAATTAGGGGTGACAAGCTGCCCTGTTTGGTTTCCAGGTCTCTTTTGTAGTTTGCTAGCCTTAGCTATAATGATTTGTATTTCCTCACAGTACAGGGAAACTGTACAGACCTAAATGGACATGAATGCATGATTTTCTCTATATTAAACTAAGCTGTACCGATGTTACAGTGAAATAACTGGCTCAATATCTGTGGACATATAGGTGACCTGCAAAAGGACATCATCAAACTACCAGTATAAGCAACGTCTTTCAAGATACCAATCCTGGCATTTGGAAACACAGTTGGCGTTGTCCCCATATCACAGATTGTGATCACAGCTGCTTACAGAATGGTATCCTGCCTGATGGAAATCCACCATTTGTGTCTTCTACTACTCTATCTAGGTCTCAAAACATTCTTTCATTTCTGGGTGTGAGGTGCCCTAATAATCACAGATAAACACAAACCTCCTCTTACAGCTTCCTCTCCCTCCTTCAATATCACACTCATTTTTCACCTTTGACTGCTCATCCAGTCTCTCATTACAAAGAAGCACTCTGTCAATGTGGCTATTATCGCCTCGTCTCCTAGGTTAGATTACCTTTGGCACCCCATCTTTACTATTGCTGCCAAAGGAAAGAGAGGGAGTGAAGGAGAGAGTCAGTAGACAGTATGGTATTAAAGACTCTCAGTTATTTTTCCTTCAGAAAACCTATCTGAAGTGTAATGTGTTTCTATGTTTTGTTGTACACACAAATGTGCGTCTATGTATTATTGTGTATCTTGCTTGTAGAGTAACCTGAGGCTCCTCTAAATGTTGCATCAGTCCACAATGTAAATAAAAATGGCCAATTCACATTTGTGTGTTTCATGTCATAATTGTCTATAAGTTAAATTGTTTATAAAATTAAAGGCACTGCCATTGGTTCTTTGGGTTCATGGGAGGAATCAAAGCATTTCTGAACAACTTGAAACTTTATTAACAAGAACAACATGACATGCAGTTAATTCCTCCCTCTAAGGTATTCTGTCATCAAAGAGTTCTAATAGCAGGGGTTTACCAGAGCAGTACATCTCTGGTATAAAAAGGTAGTCAACATGTAACCCACCACTAGGAAGCATCTCCTATCAATAAGCTTACCACCTATCTCCGTGGGTGAGGGGCAAATCAGCTGCCAGGTAAGATGAAATGAAATATGCTTTTTCCAAGTATAATCCTGCTACTGACCACTAAGGGCTTTCCCTTGGCCTAGATCAAGAATCAGAACCAGATGTGAATTATTGATTAGATACATCATGTTTCTATTTAACATTAATGGAAACCTACCACTTCCATCGCTACCGCTTCATGGTGTATTTCAAGTTTTTAGTATTAAATTAATGAAATGAAGCTGTATCAGTCAGATGCATTTTTTTGTCCAAAACATACAACATACAGCAAAGCTCTGCTCAGATGAGAGACTATTTGGAATCAATTGAACACACAGACATTTTCATCCAGACATAATTAAATGTCGCCTCCCGAAAAAGTTGCCCTCTTTGAGAAATTACGCTAATAAGGGACACACTAATGTTGAGAAAAAAACAGCTAGAAAACACAACCCCCAGAGCAAATCCTGGCCAGTTTCATTGTAAATTACTTCCCTGCACAAAGTTCAACTTTGAGTCACGCAAGAGAGCCTGCTGCATGATGGTAAAGGATGGCTTTTCTAAGAACAACCTGACTAGAGGTGAGAGTTGGAAAAGAAGCACTTTGTTCGATGCATACACTGCTCTAAGAAGCAACAGCAGTAGACAGGACTAGACAAATGCATGTAATTATTGAGCAATCTGAATAGCAAGCCTTACGGCTGGTCAGAGGAGAAAGCAAGTATGGCTGCTGCTTCAGACTCTTGGATCTTTAGGGTAAACTCTCTGGCAAGTCTGTAATTGCGGAAATGAAGAAAGATGAAACCATTCAATGAAAGGCCACTGCTTTGGATTAAAATGCATGAACAGCTGTTGCTATTATGCATGGTTCTTTGGGTTTGCTGGTGCAAAAGGCTTCTTCAGCAAAGCCTACAGCCTTGTACAATACATTAACATTTGATAAGCAGCACACGAAGCATGTCAAAACCACAGAGAGCTATGGAATTAAAAGGTCATCATAGTTTTGTATTGTTGTATTCCTTGATCATAAATTTACCTGCGATAATAGAGGCTGTGGACTTTTTAATTCCTGTTCAAGTGCAGCAAATAATGGACTATGGCAATATGACTGGACTATGGACAACAGGAATGACAGGCAACTTATAAGTGACAGGAAACTGGACTTGGTTGAAGTTTAAGCAAGTCCAGTTGCCTTCGCGTAGCACTTACAGAATACCATGACCTGGATGACTGAGAATCTTCTCAGATGTAATTACTGCTACAGTGGAAGACCTATTTCAAAGCAGTGGAAAATTTGTCTTATACACTTGATTCCTTATTTACTTTAGTTATTTTTATATCAAGGTTTTCTTCTATTATTTCTTGCTGCCCAATTTAAAAAAATATATGTATCTGGACAATCGGTCATTTGGCTGCCTTTACTAAATTCCTAATTTGATGAGATATCGGCAGCTCAAGTGTTTATTGTAAGAAGACACAGTAAAGTCTGGCCAATACACCTGTCTGTGATAAGAGCTAATGCCAGAGCTATGTAAACTGGAGAAGAGTGCAACTTGGTATCTTGTTTCTGTAAAGTTAAATAACAATATCAATGTTATACATTTTTAAGATTTAAGACTGACACATACAGTATGATATAATACATAATATTATTAGGAGAAAAAGAAGCATATTCTATCACACTGTGTCGCAGACAATAAATCCATTCATGTAATGATAGTTGAAAATAATTAAATTCATGCTAGAAAGTACTAAATACGATATGCAGTGTGACCACCAGTCTAACATTAGAATATGCAAGATACACCTTAAGCAGTGGACTAGTGTGTTCCCTGAATGCCTTTTCGCATTTATTTAGTTGTTCCGTGTAGCTCTAGCCTTAAATACACTTTATCTGCATAGCTAGCAAGGAAAGAAACTGGATATAAAGATGTGCAAAAGTTAAATTAATGTGGGTCTATCTGAAAAAGGAAGAAGCCTGAAAGAATTAAGGTTAAGCCTCAAAATCAATACAATCATAGGTAAGTGTTTTTCCTTTCTTTCAAATGGAGATTAACAGAATCTTCAGATGCTTATCCATTTTCCATTACGGTGAAAATGTAAACAGAATGATTAAAATGAGTGAAAACTGAATAAAATCAGTGAAAACTGCTGGTGGGTACAAAATGATTATTTGTCTTATGATCCTAAAGTAAAGGTATTTTATGAGTGAGTGGATTTTATTACCTCCAGATATTTATATGTTGACTTCAGTGGTATGAAAGTCTAAGATGAGGATATTAAAGTTGTAAAAAATGTATTAAGTTCTCACTGTTATTCAGCAATTAAAGTGATTACTTTTGCATCAAAAATAAAAACATAATTATGGAGATTCTCTTAACTGTAGCCTATAATTCAGGGTAATCAAAACAGTTGTTTAAAAAAAAAAAAAAAAGCCTGTTTGCCTTGCTGCTGTGAAAATCATTACCCTTCCGTAACTCAAAGTAAGCAAACAAAGAGGAAACAGGCCACTAGGGCCAGAGCTTGTGATAGCCAGCATGAAATCCTCTCCAGTGATTTATCTGACGGGACCCTGACAACTTTCTTGCAGAATCCCAAAGTGTGCTATCTATTAATTGAGCCTGTGTCAGCACAGGGGAGATTAAGCGTCCGCAGCTGCCCATTGAAACGTCTTCCCGAAGCCCAGCTGTGAGACACAAATCAAAGGCCCTGGCACTGAGACGAACCGGCACAACACAGAGCCCACCTCCATACAGACACAAAGCTCAGCACTAATGTCCAGCCATGATTAACTGTTCGGTAAATATCTCTGGTATTATGCCTGATCATGACTGTTAACCAAATCTGGTCAATTCTGACAGTTTACTGATGATTCAGATCAATTCTAATGAGCTGGGGGATATGACAGAATATTTGCTTTGCATTATAGATCAACAACAACCACAGTTGCAGTAGTGCAGCTCTGTTCGCCTATGAGTTAAACAATGCATCAGCACTTGTCAAACTATTCATAGACTTGACTTATAAGCATGCCTATGATTTGCCTCTTGACTCCCTGTCCTTCATAAATGATCTTGCTGTGCTTTTCTCCCCAGGCTCTGTTGCCGTAAAAAGCTTCTAGTAGACCTTTGGGCTTGCTCTCAGCTACCCACATTCTCAGTTAAAGGCCTGTCGTCCTCCCACTGCCTCTACTTGTAAAAGCCCTGTGTGGTCTCAGTGCTTAACTATTGGCCATGTCCTGGCTCCACCATGTGAGGCTCCTTGCTGCAGAGCCAAGGATTAACAGAAATGGGGCTTTTATAATTATACCGTCATGATTCCAGGCCTTTCCTGCTGGTCCTTTTAATTAAGTAGATAATTTTTCTCTTGGGAGGACCAGCTTTAACATACTTACCGGCTATTTCAAAAGCAGACTTTTCTCAGAACTGTGGCAAAGATCTTCTTCATAAAGCCTATTAATTGTTATAAATTAATAAAAAAAAAAATTAAAAAAAATCACATTTGTGAGTATGCCAGCACTGCATGTGATAGCAACTAACATCAGTAAGTGGGGGTATGTTAATGCAACTGCTGAAGCATTTTCTTTGTCTCCCCCTGCCTCAGTGACAACTGTAAAAGCTGCCCTATCTCTAAAAGACGGAGCTGGATCTTGGAGGGTAATAGGGTCTTCTGTCACTCACGCCTTTCTGAGTGACAGTGACACGTCTAATAACAAGGGAGATGCCTGGTCATCCTCCCGTTCAACCATTTCACTGAAGGGACAATATCTCTGCTATCCGGTGGGCAGTCACGCACCCATGCAGCACCCACCTTGCTCTGGAGAGGTTTTGTAATTCAAATGGAACACAATAATGGTCTTTAAAGTGACAGCATTCAGATAGCTGCTTGTTCAAAGCTTGGCTTACTGCCCATTAATTTTAAACCCCCTACTAACGCAACCCAAAACATTTTTATGATGTACACCAGGAAGACCAGAAATAGTAGTGGATATGGTCATTTGGAGACAAACGATATTCTCCAGGCAAACATTTTGTTAAAAAAGGAGGGAAAAAAAAGCATGATGAGTTGACATAATTTCATATTTTTAACTCCACTTGAGTACAAATACTTACTTATTCTCAATCTAGAGGAAAGCAAAAATAATTAAATATTTAGCATTCCGTGTCAAGACTTTATGGTCTTTGGATTACATAAAACTTTTTGCTACATTGAAACATAACACACTTTACTTAAAAAATACCATCATACACAACTTTCTGTATCACAAACTGGCAGAGCTGGATATCAGTTATTGAGGCTATGATTGAAGCTGTTGACCTTCCCGAGATGATATGTGGACTTACAATACAGTGCACTGTCACCTCTGAGAATATTAGTTATCAATTCTTAGACTTTAAATCTTTCAGGTCAGCATATATGTCAACTAAGCGGTAGAGCAGCAGTGATGGATGTAATAAGAATAGCAGGCTACATTCTTTGTTTTGGAGCTAATCTGATGATTTCCTTACAGCCTCTTAAGCAGGTTATGATCCATTTTTCATGTCTTATACTAAGACAGGATATATTAAATCCATTTATGGCATAATTGCTGATGCCATTAAAGAAGAGCTTAAGATATTATTAAAATCTGATTATTTTGCTTATCAAGGGCTGACTGTACCTCAAAAATAAGACATTGGCAAGGGAGGGAAAAAACAGAAACTGAAAACACTGTTGAGCTAATCTCTGGTCAGTGTGGTGTAATCACACCAGAAGCCAGAATTCAAGACTGCCAATGTACTTACTCAATGTAGGTCTGGTGGACACAAAAGATGGGTTTGCTCTATTTTGATTTGGCATTGAAATACAATCTGTATCCAAATGTACTGTTCAGATAAAGATCAACCCGTGATCACCTCCGTGCATTACCATCTGATATTTTGCATCTGCTGCTGTGGCAATGTGACCTGAAGTCCACATTGGGCTTGGTCATGCTTTACTAAAACTTGGGCAAGCAGGTGGTGAGGAGGAACAGGCAACATTGACAGATAAGGTGAGCACCAGGACACTAGCCAAGATTATGTTTTCAGAAAAGAAGCAAACAGTCATTACTTCAATTTTCCATTGTAGGAAACGAGAGCTAGTGGGAGAGAATAATGCGGGATTTCATATTTCATTTCATATGTATACAGTAGCTGACTGGATGGCAAACTTCCAAATGAGTTATGAAATTTTTGCTTCTCGCATGATATTTTCTACACACAGACAGACACACTGTGAAAGACCGAATACAACTGGCAGGGATACTAGTACAACTTCTGGAACTGATCCAAGAGATTGGATTATGTAAAAGGCTTCAACCTTAAATTAACACTAATATTGCAGATATAATATGCCTGCACAGGTTATATTTTCAAGCTCTCGAAATCAAGCCAGGTGGGATCTCTAATGTACCTTACATACTATATGTAAAACAGATCAAAGATGTGTAACTGCTACCCATCTCCATTTGCAAAGCATCAAATTTGAAGCAGACGATGATAAGTAGCCCTGCTGTATTTTAACACTTGGACGCTTAATTCAGTTTCCTTAAAATAAAGTCCATGTGTAGTAGTTTGTAATATAGTGTACAGCTTTTCTTATAGCAAAGGCAACAAGCCTTTACAATGCATGATCTTGGCATCTAGTGTTACAACTGGGGATTTAGTCAATAGAGAAAGGGGGAAAAACACTTTGCTGGCCAGCACAGAGACCTAGCACAGTTTTGGAAAACACCAATCAGACTGGAAGTGCCAGCACAGCTAAGAGACAGAGACCAGAGGTTTGGCTCTTTTCTCTCTGTCTCTCTTGGACACTAAGCAGAGGGTGTAGCTACATTTCTTCACACACAGTATTTTATTAAATTTATTTAGTTGATATTTTAAACTACAGATAGTTTAACTACAGATCTCTCATAAAATAGTGCAGTATTCAAGGAAAATACTGCACTACTTTATGTATTTTATACTGCAAAACCTAATACCTTTAGTTTATTAAACTGTTGTTCATACAAATTAAGTACTCAGGAAAGGCCACCTTGGACTAAAAGGCCATGTACTATTGACAGTATGGGTCATATTCTTACAATGGCTCAGATGAAGGAAAATAAAACTATCCTCAATAGTTGGGCACAAGTGTTTTTTTTCTCATGTGTATACTTTTAATATCATTTGGCTTGGAATGAGTGTGCAAAAATAGGTGGTGATTGCAGCTGAGGGGAGTGTTAATACAAATTAGGCAGCATTGACGTGAGTGCCCTGCTTTTGAAAGGAATGACAGGAGGTGATGATGCCAGGCACTGCAAAATCACCTGCTGTTCTATTCCCCCTTATCCAACCTCTCCTTTAACAGCACTGCCGGTGCACCTGAGCTACACAAAACCTATGAGCACAAAATCACCAAAATCTGTCGGTCACTCCCTAATAAACTTGTATAATGAGGTTTACACAATTATTACACAATGAGGTGTTTGCCAACTTTCCACAAATTACATGGCAACACACTTTTGCGATATTTCGTAAAAGGCCATATGAAGTATGACATGAACAAAATCTGAGCGATGTCCCCTGCAAGGACACTGAAGGTGGAACTGCTAGCGCTATTCCACACATCACGGGCTGTCTCAGTCTCACTCAATTCAACATGGTACAGACCGCAGAGATGTTAGCTGTAGAGTTAATTAGTCAGTGTGAACGAGAGCCCAACAATGGCACTTTGCAGTAGCACCAGAATGCTGATATCTAGCATCTCTGCTGTTATGTTAGGACTTGCCTTGTGATAATCACAACCAGTTCAAGCCAATTTGCATTCCCAAGCAAGACACTTCAGCTGGCTTTAGACCCTCAAATTAGGCAGAAGATAAACCTCAATTTCAGACAGTTATGGTGCAAAATTGGTGCAGTTTGCGCTACTGGGAGCAATTTACAACATTTTATAAAATGCCATTTCAAAATATATTGTGATGGGAAAATGTTTATTTCTCATTTGACGTTGTTCCACTTCCTGTGTAAACGGTTGACCCATGTCCTGTCAACTGAGACCGATGTTCTGTCTTTTGAGGTAAAGTTGTTTGAATGAACTATACGACCTGATTCTGGCAAACAGATGCAGGCCTGAACTTGCTGATGATTGAACTGTTTGTCTAAACTTGTGCAGTGCCTACGTGACCACAACTGTATTTAAAGACAGGATTCTCCTATTGACAGCGTCCAGTCTCTGAAACCTCTGTGGTGGAGAGAGACTGAACCCTATTTGGCCAAATAGTACTGAAGAGCTCGTCTCTGTCTTTGTTTGATGATGATTGCTGATTATTGCTGGTTTTTCACTTGAATTCATTTAATATTCTGTAATAAATTCTTAGAATCTCAGTAGACTTATTGTTGTCTTTACTTCCTCACCAGAGAGGATATTTTTCGCCTCTACATATATTTGATCTGTAATCAATCTGGTGTGGTGGTTTCAGCCCGTACCATATGCCGCACACTAAACCAAGTAGGGCTACATGGGCAAAGACCAAGGAGGACACCACTATTGAAAGAAAGGCACAAAAAGGCAAGAGCAATGTTTGCAAGACCTTTCAAAGGTAAGCCACAGTCTTTTTGGGATAATGTTCTATGGACTGATGAAACCACTGTAGAGCTCTTTGGGAATGCAGAACATTAGTTTGTTTATAGGTGACAAAATGAAGCCCATAAGGAAAAGATCGCCCTACCTACAATAAAACACGATGGGGGTTCTGTCATGCTGTGGGGCTGCTTTGCTGCCTCTGGTACTGGAGGCATTAAATGTATCAAAGGAATGATGAAATCAGTAGATTAGCAAGGCATTTTTGAGAAAATGTGTTACCCAGTTTCAAAAAACTAGGTCTGAGGCAAAGGTCTTGGGTCTTTCAGCAAGACAACGACCCAAAGCACACATCCAGCAGCACAAAAGAATGGTTGAAAAGGCAAAGATGGAGTGTTTTAAACTGGCCAGCAACAAGTCCTGACCTAAATCCCAATGAAAACCGTTGGAGAAAGCCGAAATATGCCATAGCAAAAAAGGACTCCTGCAAACTTAAAAGAGCTTGAACGAATAGCAGTGGAAGAGTGGCAGAAACTATCAGCAGACAGGTGCAAGAAGCTGTTTGTAATAATTGTGTCTGTTGGAAGTGGATTAAAAAAAGAACTCTGTATACAAATACATTCAAATTCTGTTTCTAAGTTCAAGATAATTTGTCCAAATAATATTATTTAGGTTTGTAGCCAGCTATATTAGTAGCTAAGGCAAGGCAGATGCCCCTTCTTATGTTCATTCAAAACTCCCTACAGGGAGAAAAGGGTGCTTGTCTATATTTTCTTTATATTTTAAAGCAGGTTCTTCATTAAGTTTGCATGTCTAAAGTGGCATACAAGCTGTGCAATTAACTTGATGTGAAATAAGTGTAATGAGGAACACTGACACAAAAATGTACATTTTAATTATCACGTGCTTTAAATTTCACTGTAATCCCACTGCTCTACAGCACTGTCTAGTAAAAACTAGTAGTTCTCTCTGACTCTTAAACCATGCAGACTATCAGTTGTTGCATATCAGAAGACAAAAGATACAATATAAAGTTTGACACTGCTCTGTTATAATAATAATTGTAAAATACAGCATAACGTATATACACACACAGACAAATGTCCAGTATCAATATATTATTGAATTCCACACCAAACTAAATGACAACATCATTCCTATTCTTATTCCCTAACTGTACACAGACTATAGATACCGTATATCCAATTGTGCATTCTCCAGGAATACATCCCTTCCTGCCCTCTGCACTACTCAACTGGCCTCCTCCACCCCTCTGACCTATCTCAGTGCAATGATTGCATCAACTTTCACTTCTGTAAACACCAGCTCTGGATGGCACACTCCAAACAAACCAAACCTTAAAAAAGGTGCCTAAAATACATCTATTTATCACAACCAACAATTTTTTGTTAATTTCCTCTCCTACCCTCTGTAATCTGCAGTTTACTGTGTTGTGTTTCTACAAATGTGGACATGTAGTATGTTATCCATGTGTTAATGTTCACATATTGTTACTGCTAAAAGGATATTGTTTATTCAGAAAGGCTGATAAAATGGATGGTAGAATTACTATAACTGCTTATGAATGCTGTTCTTTTATAACTAGTAGTAGCAGAAGTTGTAGCAGTAGTATATCAAGAAAAGCTGTATTGTGAGGTCTTAGCCAATAAGAATGCCATCCTCCATATAACTTTTTTGCAAGGAAATCTGGACAAGTAGTACAGCAAAATTATTACTGTGGAGACTAAAAGCCAAAGAGAAGAGAACAAATGTCACTGATCACCAGTGAGATCCCATGACTGATGAAATTAATTTGCGGCCGCTTCAAATGTTTTTCTAATGGCCAGGTGTATGACACTCCCATGTTAATGAAGGTTGAGCAATTTATTGGGTCTCTAGCCGAGGATTATGCTGAGTTTAAGACAGTGAAAGCCAGGAAAGCTAGCCATGTCCTCTCCAAGTCTATGCAATCTGCAATGCAAATCAATCAACGGTGTGTGACCAGTGCAGCAGCACTGCAGAACAGCCTCCCTGTGAGCAGTCAGTGATGAATTAATCTCTTTTTTTCCTGAGTAGCCATTCTTCTCTATCAGGTGCCATGGCCATCTCATTGCCATCGGTCTAGAGGTTGGGGATCCCCGGAGCAGGCAGTGTAATGAAAGACAGGAACACCCACATACCATCATCTCAATCAGTTGTATACGGTGACTTGTTTTTAGTACGTGTTTTGCTACAACAGATGGTGCAGATACAGATACAATAGTAGATATGGGAGATACAATATTAAATATGTTAGAAACTGCACTAACTGGTAGAAACATGTATACGTTCATCACATTCACGTATTACTAATGAACCAAGGCACTGTGTATTTACTGGTGCAGATTTTGGACAATTCCACAATTCCACAATTGTTGCAGTGACATATACAGTACATGAAATGTGTTTTAGTAGTAATGTCACTAGCCTACCCAGTTTACTTTGTAAAGTTAGTGACTACTTTGTTAGCAATATAGCTGGTCAGGTAGAGTATTTTGCATACATCCTCAGGTCCATTATTTAGATATGATTATGTATAACATATATATAATGACGGGAAATCTGTTATCAAGTTCACCTACATTCAAACATTGCTGTATTGCTTCAGAAATTGAAAAAATGCAAAATGTAGCATCACTGACATGAGTATGTATAATGTATTTAATTATGACTTTTACATCCCTGAATCAAGTGTACATGCTCAATATAGAGAAGACCAGTTTTATATAAACTAACTGTTACCACACTGCAGTGCAGCAGAGGAGTCAGGAGTCTGACCAACAATTGCTCGACTTTAGCTTTTGGCTCTTAAAGACTAAACAATCTTGATAGATGTGCTATTCAGAAACATGAAATAAATAACTGTATATGCTCATTTAACACAACACTTTATGTTCTACCCTCCCATTATCATCTCATTCATAGCTTTATGGGACATTATGTGTCTGCCACTGACAACAAAATTAAAACAGCTGCCTTAAACCCAACTGTAGTATTTTTTTATCCTAAGAAATAATGTGCATACCCTTCTCAATTTCAGCAGAGCAAAAAGGCTTCCTGGTTACAGTCTAAATGTAATAATTCCTATTTCCATTCATTTTGTATTTACTAAAAACGGGTATGAGGGAAGTAATTCATTTCTCTTTTTCTCCTATCTGTCTCTCAGATCATTTCTGCTGAAGCCTGGCAGAAGGGAAAAAGAGAAATAGAGCAAAGCAAATGATCAAATCCAGAGGTGATTCTTGTGTGGTTTCACTAAATAGTAGATTTATCCTTGCCCTGTTGCTATGGTTACAGTACAGCAGAAAAAAATGGGAGGTACAGTGTAAATTCCATCATTGATCACTTGGTTATACTTTCATCATATCTGGAAGTTAAGGTGAAGTGGGTTATTGGATCGTGGCCTCACAACAAGCTAGATTAAAAGGTTCAATAAAAATGGTGAGATGAAGAGTGAGAGTCTCCACTTCCCATGTCCTTATAAGGACTAAAATATCTTATTCAGTGCAACAAAAAAGCACGAGAAGACAACAAAAAAGAAAAAAAAGGAAAAAAACATTTAGTAACCTATTTATTAAATAAATGTAATATTGGATTATATTTGTGACAGGACTGGAGGGCAGGCATAATGAATGGCTTCTCTGAAGTCATTTAGAACAGATAAAAACTAGTTTAGTTTAATTAGATTTTCAGACGGGTGGGGGTGTTGTCCCAGTTCTGAAACTGAACAGGCTTTGTGTTGCATTCAAAAGCTTGGGTGCATAGGCTACTGTAAAACACATGATAATTGTGCATTTTAATAAGCTTGAGAAGTGTGAGGCAAAACAAGCTGAAGCCCATATGCATGAACAATGAGATACACTGGTCATATCCTTTGTAACGCCATCCAATAACCACTACACATACACATAACATAAAAAAAATTGTAGGTCCTCAGTAAAAATTAGACGCGAGAGCATGTGACAGCTTTACTACTCAGATATTTGTGGCAATAATAGTCATATTAGGTCACCTACTCAGTACTGTACACTATTCTTTGTGACAGTCATTTGAGAGCTAACAAAAATTTAATTTGGGGAATTGTTAAGGACATATCCAGGTTCCATATTCAATGGCATATTATATGGTGAATAGAAATACATAAATCAGTACTTTTGAATTGTTGTTTTTCAAAAAATACAGACTATGCTTTTTGTTTTGTTTTTTAAGTCTCAATGTGTGCTCCAGTGAAGAGCACAATAACAGGTTGTGCCTCCCCCATGGCCTGTAAATTGAGTGGATGATTGAAAATCACTCCAAAGTGATGCCAGGCAAGCCCTCACCTGCTCTAAAGAAAGTATCACAGACAGGATATGGGATCTAATAATAGACTAAAATGCAAACGGAAAAGCTGAATGTGTGCTCATATTGTGATGTCAGTGATGCCCACCTGATTTAAAGTGTACTTTATTCAAGTAGCCATGTTACAAGCCTTGCGTCAGAGCTGACAACAGAATGACTGTTGGCTGAGATGAGAAAACAACCCTGTCATTGTGTGGCGCTCAGAGGACACTTAGTTGAACTACATGCCAATCAATGAGCACAATTAATGTTCCAATGAACACCAGGCACTGATTCAGCAGCTGATGCTTTAACTGGATAGAACTGAAGAGGGAGAGAGGGTGACCCTTTCAATGACCCTTATCAATGGAACTGTGTCTGGAGCACAACCTTATGAATGACCCTGGTGTCAGAGGTTGAGCTGGACAACTCTACTTAACCCCTGGATACGTCAGCCCATGAGGCCATTTAGCATAATTTGAAATCATGTATTAAAAGATGGCTATCATCTGGCAAGCATTTTTTCAATAACATTAGAATTGGCGAAAAATTAGCTGTGACAAGTAGATTGGTAGTTCCCAAGCACACAAGGACATTCAGGGGAGACAGGGTGAAAAATAAAACATTCTGGTGCATGCTAATGGCAAACTCCATTCACATAAACTGACTAGTCCAATTGCTTAATAAGATAATGTATGCAAAAATGTTCAAACGTAGTATCACCGTACTCGACAATGGCCACTTTTGTGAATGAAATCAGCAAAATTTTAATCAAAATTTGAATTTTATTTTATGGTTGTTGCAGTAAGTAAACAATGCTGTTTGGACAACACTTAACTCCGTCTATTATTTATTGAGGGCAACTTACTTCACAATCTGGGTTGTCAATTGTTGTAGTTCAATAGCCAAAGCATAACTATAAAAACAGTAAGACCTACAACTTCAGATCCTGCATATTGTATGCAGTATACTATTACGGGATTCCAAGGTGCCAAAAAGACTTATCATTTTTCAACTGACGGAGAGGCTGATTTGACAGGTACAAATCCCTAAGGTATGTAGAGATGAAGATGTTACACCACAGTATTAAAAAGGAGCTACATAACTAAAAGATCTCAGTGAACAAGTCGACACAACGTCTTAGGCATCCTTTTGAACACCTCACGGTGTTAATATTTAAATAGATACAAGCTGTAAAAGCAGTAGATAGCTTGTTTGAATAAATCAAAGATTGGATTTAATTTTTTTAGCAATGGAGTGACTTGGAAAATAAAATCAGTAGTAGTGCTGGCCTAAAGTCTAAGGCATTGTATCATTTGAATGACTTTGCTAATGATTGAGAGAGAACGTTAACTCAGTAATCTTCAGTGACCTAGCCAATTGCCTTTACAGGGAATAAGAGGTCTTTGGGTTTAAGCAGCAAGAGAGAGTAATTACATGCACAAAGTCAGACTGGCCTCAAAAAGTTTTGGGTTGATTTAGCAAGTGCTAATGGGATGTTTGAGAGATTAGGCTTTGTGGAATGGAAGCAGCCATCTCAGACAGTGAGATGACTGGAGCACGAAAAGACACCTAGCCACTCACTGATGGTGTAACTGACACAACTGATAGTCAGCCCTGGACTGGCCACTCGGCCTGCTGAACAAAACACTACTCTAGAAGTACAATGGAAAACACATGTGACCAGCCAGAAAGACAGCAAATTTTTTAAATGACACAGAGACAAGGCTTGTCTAATATCTGTCATTTTCATCTGACAAAGAGAAGAAAGCTGCAGTTCTTTTGTGCTACAGTTGTAATTTCAGAGTTCTTAATTACTATCCAGAGAAGTGAAATCGATGCCAGCATGCTGGTACTAACCGATGATTTCTTTCAATAACAGGATAAGTCGATGGAGTCCCATTGTTGGATTTTGACAGAATAAAAAGGGAAAAAAGTCCTGTACATTACACTTTGCACATCCCTTTTAAGGGAAATGAATCATTTCTGACGTCCAGGAACTCTATCCTGTTTCTGTTGTGCTTGTGTTGATAAATCCAGATATGGCATTCTTTGTACTATTTTGATTATTCAACCAGCCATGAGATGATGGTACTCATGATGTCTCTCTGTGTACTTGAAAACACATTTTTAGTCATCCTGAGGTCAATCCACATCAATACAAAGCTAGTCCACACACAATGAAAAATGTTATTTCTAGACTGTACTAACGAGGGCTGCAATAGCCGCTTGACACAGATCGTATGCAAAAGTGTTGTGTAAGAAAAAAGTATAGAGGAAAAACGGGTTCTGTAGCTACTCTAAACAGCTATTGCTGTGGCCATTATGCATTGAGTATGCCATGTGTTCCTCTAAGAGTAGAAACCTGAGTGCTTAGATGAGGGAACAAATTGCCTGTATCAATATGCATCGAGCACAGCGAAAGGGAGAATGGTGATGTTAATTATTTACTAAGGAAAATGTTGCCCTGTTGCTTTCACTGACAGGTCAGACTTCAAATGCTGAGGCACTTAATGTATGCTGCTGAAAAAACCATTAGTGCTTCATCCCAGCTGCTCAATTAAAAACTCAGAATAAAAACATCCTTACCAGGAAAAAAAGAGGAAACCTTACCTTTGGACCAGATGTATTGAAACACAACAGTGAAGTTGCAGGAAGGCAGCTAAACAATGAGCTAAAACTCACTATAAAGCTCCGTAAAAGCCGAGGGGAGCTGCAGTCAATACATTGTTATTATTAATATATCAATTATAGCCCTTTTAAAGTAAAAAAAAACTATTTCCGGATAGGAAGATTTAGTATGGATATCATTGATGCTGTTTTTACACTGGTATTACCTGTGGATTTTTTTTAAATACTCGCTAGTAAGCATTAATTTATCACTTTACAAAATCTGTGGTTAAGATTCAAATTAAGAGGCAGATCAGGTTCAATGTTTTCTTTGAAAAATAGAAAAATGTTTTTTTCATGATGATACTTCTTTCCAGTGAAAAGCAACTAGGTTGACATGCAGCTTGAATTTGTTACCTCCATATCACAGGTAATGTCTCCTACATCAAACTACCCTTGCAAACCTCACTCCAGTTTCAGCTATCTATGGCTGTTGAAACTTTTATTGCCATGTGTTCAGGTTTTTGTCTATTTCGTTTTCACTTTGGTGTAACCCGGTGTGTCTGCACCCAAACTTATTGCAATAAATAGCGTCCTCCAACCTCCAGGAGTGGAGAAATAATTTATTTTATAGATTCCCTGTTTAAACATCAAGAATTACCCTCTTAACCTTAGCCTCTTGCTTCCTTATTGGCTTAGCTATTGATTGCCCTCCATCCACTCTTGTGCCTTCAAGGTGACCCATAACTAATAAACACTCCTGGAAAAGTGTGCCATACAGCAACATAAAAAAAATGCATCTGTTTGCTGCTGTCTAGGTCTATAGCTGTGTTTGTTTATGCTTAGTTATTGAACATTCATCGAGTTGTGGGGATACCTTTCATTTACCATGCCAAACAAAGGTTGATTGATTTACGCAAATTAGTATGGTCGACATGAGCAACAGGCATTCTATGCCATTTTTAAGGTCCTCTGGTCCTTCAGAAAATGTAAACAACTAATTCAGATTAAAGTTCCCACTTGTAAACAGCTAATTTAGTGCAAAAGGATTGAGGACAGCCTGGCAGGTTAAAGTGATCTTTTGCTCTGTTTCCCTCCCTTTGCTTCCTAAGAGGGTCACACTCAGGAGTGTGATGAAGAGGGAACATCTGTCTCCCAAGTGTTTCCCCATTATCCACCCATTGTGAAGGATCTGCACCTGAGCAAACAAAGAACTTCCATTATGCCATATTCACCAAAATCTCGACAGCACCTTTACACACAGAGTGTGAGACTGAGAGAAGGGAAGAGAGTGAAAGAAGAAAGGAATATATTGAATGGGAGCTCTAGATATTTCCATCTAGGGTTCTTTTTAAACAAAACTAACAATGACCATTAGTTACAAGAAACCTTTGCTCACCATCATTCTAGCTAAAAATGTCTCCCTTCTAAATGGCTCTTAAAGCTGAGAGTAAGAAGAAATTGCTGTTTGTGTTGTTTTGTACAACTCCACAGATTCCCCCTTTTAAATTGAGCACTTGACCTGCTTCGACACATTGGAGTGTCCTTTCCAGGGTAATGGTATTTTGCATAATGCCATTACTAAGCTGAAAGCATGAAATCATTCTGCTTCAGTCCAGTTTTATAATTGCAGATAAAATGTGTGTGTGAATGTGTGTGTGTGTGTATAAGAGCACATGCGGGGGATGGGTGCCGGGTGGGTGTGTAAGAGGTCCTAGCAAAATCAGATTCTCAAATTTCGTTTCCTCCAACTACACAGATTACTCGTTAGTTGCAGTTTTGGAATTTTTCAGCCTAATGCCAAAAAAAAAAAAATCTCGCAATGTTATGGAAGGTGATAAAAAATTCCTGTATCCACCCTGGTCCATGCCCCATCCCTCCACCAAGTTTGGTGCACATCGGTTCAGTAGTTTTTTGCATAATCCTACCGAGAAATAAACAAACAAACCAACAAACAGA
Organism: Xiphias gladius; assembly: GCF_016859285.1. Taxonomy (NCBI): domain Eukaryota; kingdom Metazoa; phylum Chordata; class Actinopteri; order Istiophoriformes; family Xiphiidae; genus Xiphias; species Xiphias gladius. The sequence continues at coordinate 18,464,979 of NC_053410.1, forward strand.
CACAGGTCATAAAACAACCTCCTTGGCAGAGGTAAAAATCTTTTTTAACTCTTTATTATCTTTATTAACTTGTTTTTATTGCAAGCTAAGACAATACAGCTGATCAAAGAAAGATGTCATCTGAGTTGTTCACGACCCAACATTTATAGCTAACAGTTGATAGCTAGAATGATCTAATAATTACAACCTGGTTGAACACCAAACCTCAGCTGTCAGTGAAAAGACTGATTCCTGAGTTTCCAATTTTTCCCTAAACACACCACAGGGAGCCTAGGAGAAAACCCTGACCTCACTCACCTCTGGTCCTCTGTGCCCTCAACTCTCAAACCAGCTGCAACATTGATCTTCTGGGCTAAAATTTCAAGGGCTGAAAAACAATCTCCCCTTTGGCAAATGGATGGCATAGCACCCAAACTCTGGGGTCATCAGTTCAGCGAGAGCCCAGAGGATATAGTGATGGGTGGTGAAGGCCAGGAATGCTGGACAGGCAGTGGGGATAGAGATGTGTCCAGCAGGTTTTCCCTAAAGATATCAGATGGCTCTGTCTCTGACCAGGTGAAGAGGTCCTGGTCACTCTCACGCCCTCTAACACCCCCTCGCTTTGTAGGCTCTATATACAGTAACTTAGGGCAAATGGGATTAAACATTAAGCGGCTAATACACAACATAACATACTATATTTCTGTCAGGATCTGCCCCTTGAGTGATGTCATTTGTGCTTCCTGTTTTATGTTGAAATTTATTATCTTTTGTGTCTGTTAATTGTTTTGTTTCCTGTTTCCCGCTTTTTTGATTGCCTGCCCCACCCCAATTAGATCCCAATTACCCTTGCCTCCCCTGTGTATTTAGTCTCCTCACTCCTCTGTAATTTCGTCTGTGTATTATCCCTCTTGTTCTTCATGTGCTGTTTTGTTCCTGGTAGTTTTCCTCGGTGTTCCTCAAGTGTTTTTTTCCCTGTTTCCTGCTTATCTGGATACCTGCCTGCTACCTTGTTCACCCATCTGTCATTAGTCTAACATTCCAAAACAAATCCAAAAGCAAATTGTTTAATGACAGTATTAGCCTTGCTAATATTATTTTAGCATGAAGACAATGGAACCATCAGGGGCTAACGTTAAGTTGACACTTTGGCTGAGGAGCTCAACTTATGACATTAAACTTGTAGTCCCAGAGCCCTAGCGTCAGTAACATTATACAAGTTATACAAGTGGAATTTAAAATAACAAGTAAGCGAGCCAACTTTAGGCTCCATGGTATACGCACCTCAAATTTGTACTTAAATACAGTCCTTGAGTAAATGTACTTAGTTACTTTCCACCACTGGAAACAGAGTTGTGAAACGGCATAAAGTTAGCTTATGCTGGCTAGTTAAACTGACTCTGCGTATCAAGAAGGTGGCTAAAAACAGTTGTTCGGTAAAGCAGTGGCTACTGTGCCGTTACTGTCACTTTATGTGCCAAGGCTGCGGGTAACCAAACTTGAATCACGCCAAAGTCTCGTATGTCACGGTCTCCCGCAAATAGTCTAGGGTTTCCCCGAAGTCTCTGGAGGGCTTAGGCACTGCGGTTGATGGGGCAGGGGGGCTTGGTTGAGTCGTTTGTGCATTTTGCAATGTGAAAATATGCATTTTTGCATTATTTTTTACCCTTATCATTACAATATTTATAAAAAAAACAACACACGCTGTTTTTCACAGTAACTCAGACGTTAGCAAGAAGAAAGGTGAAACAAATATGCTCACTGATGAAGTGAGCGCTATGTCCTGAAGTAATCATTCACATTTTTGTAAATGATTGTACTGTCTGCCATGCAAAGTAACACTGGTAAACAACACTTACAATGAATGGATTCGAACTGCAGTTTTCTCATCCTCCTATAGCCATCTGACAATGTAAGTATTTGGCTGCTTACCAAAATTTTTGTTGGGTTGGATGTCTGTGGACAGCGCACTTTTACAGTGGCCATTAGTCAGCTGACTGAGTTACTGTAGCGAGCTGATTCCTCTCTCACTCTCATTCCTCTTCCATAATTATTTTCTTTGACAGGTAACATTATTCCGACTGTCTTTTTCAGCTCATCAACTCTAACAGACATAATTTTTGGCTGTTTGACAGATTAGCTCCCTGGTTCATTTCTGCAGTAAAGACATCAGTAGACAATAAGAACTCGTTTTCAATCATCACAAATTTATTTCTTGTGGCGGCAGAACATGTTACACCAGCCTTCAGAAACTCCTGCAGGTTAAACTGGACTAACGAAACACTTTTAAGGCTGATTGACTCTAAAAAAATCTCTAGTGACAGACTCGAAAATACTCACTTACCTAGAAACATAATAAGCTTACAAATAACCCATAATGCAACACTCTGTTAAAGACCATAGTTACACTGGTACTCTCTCCATTCAAAAGAATATCTGTTGTAATGAATGAACACGTAATTGTGTAGTCCTGAAATATAGGGCAACCCCCACTTCTTTCAATCCTAAATTTCAGAAAAAATAATAATATATAATAATAATTATATTAGGGCTAATACAGTATCCTTTTTCTCCAGAGCAGTAGAGAACTCTCCGCATAGTTGTTTCCATTCTTTTGGTTTAGGCGTTTGGTTTAATGCTGAGGCTCTTCGTCTAAGTCTTATTATGGTATAGAAAAAAGTCCTACTATAATATTCATGGGATCCAATTCAAAACCTGTTAAGTTGTAACCTCAGTGAGATGAACTTACTGAATAGAAATATGTTTGATAATGGCTGATCCTGGGTTTTTCATGTGCCTCTGCATATAGTGGTTTTGTAACATTATTATAAAGACGAGATTCAAAATATAGCATATAATAGCGTCAGTGTGTCCAATACCTAAGGAGATGCTTATTTACTGGGTATTTTGTTATTTGTAATCTTGTAATCTAAAGGCATATTTACAATTCAGAATAATGTGTTGTCTTGTTCAAATCAAATAACAGAGGGCTATTTGACAGTGATTTACTGCACCAATACATGAGATGTTCATGTCGTTCTGTTTGGGGGTACAATAGTGGTGCTTGGTGAGAAACTACACATTTCACACAACAGCCTATTGCATTATCAAACCACCAAACCAAGAATATGTTTATGACACAAGACTATAGTAAATGACATAAATGTTGAAAAGGATAGTTCAAAAGGTCTATTTTTTTTTTTTTTTTTTTAGGTAGGGGTTACTGGCCATTAATCATATCCATTTATTGATGGGAAAAAATGAGCAATCCTGTGTTAAGTAATCTCCATATTTACTTGCCAAAAACAAATGAGCAACAGCACATAAGGACAACTAACAAAAACATTTTGCGCTACAAATAATCCACAAGAATCCATAACGTCTTTGTTGTGTTTTCAATGCTTTGCTTTCCTGTCAGGCCTCCCTGTCACGTTTATAAGGGAGGGGGCTGCAGTATGTGCTAATAAATCGGTATGCTTAAAGGTAACCAAGTTTCAAGATACAGAGAGGTTTGAGAGGAGAACCAAGGATAAGCGGTTCAAATTCTGTTTGCCTCCGGTGTGGCTGGGTGTTCCATCGAACACAGTTAGCAGTGTTTGTGGGTGGGAAGCTAGCGTGGGGTGCGTGTCCTTGGCACTGCACTGCTTCTCACACTGGTTGGTCGGGCACCTGTGCAGAGGGCAGTGAGATCTTGAGGATAGTGTGAACCTCTGTAGGCATTATGACCTCCTGATGAAGCTAAAGGACAAGAGGACTACCTGGATGAGCTTATGTTAATGCACTAATATAATGAACGGTTCGTAACCCATATCACCTAACCCTAACCGTAACCCTACCTCCTCAAAGTATCTCTGTTTAGATATTATAGTGTCTTTCAAATAAAGATGCAACACAGAATGCAGGTGATTGGAAAAACTGAGATGATTCCCATTGTTTGATTCAAATAATATTTGAGTATGCTAGTACTTGAGAGACTGAAGAGCACTAAATTCTCATTTGTGGTGTCTGTTAATACAGCTGAAGTGCACAGAACTGAAGCCCTTCCAGCTGTAATGAAGCTGAGCTGTGGGTGAACCATGGGTTAACGCATATGTATAGGGGGTTTTGTGTGTGTGGTTTTTTTTTTGGGGGGGGGGGGGGGGGTCGTACTGTGCAAAACAAAAATCGATTATTCAGCAATGAAGAGTGTTTTATAACTCTCACTTATCTTACATAGTGTTGTGATTTTTGAAGCCACTCACTGACCACGGCTGAGCACAAAGAGAAAAATGGGTCAGGATTTCAATCACACCATGGAGAATCAACAATGCAATTATTTTAAGCGTTCTGATTTCAGATAATTCTTTTACATTTTCCATAACTAACCTTTTCTCAGGCCTTCTCTCTCTCTCTCTCTCTCTCTCTCTCTCTCTCTCTGTAATGCTATCTCTTCTTTCAATCTATTTCTCTTTGCTCTCCCTGAAAGACAGATCTATGGAGCGAGAGAGTTCTTGTCTGAGGCGGTCTTATCACTTGTCTCAACCCTGCAGAGAGAAATTCCTCACCATTTGTTGAATACGAGTGTGATGGTGTGCGTTAGTGGCTCATCTGTGGCTGCACTTCCTCACCTGGCACTCATGTGATTAGATTTCATATCCCAGCCTGCAGCAGATAAACTCTATCTCCATCGGCCAGGCCCCTCAACATCAATCTACCTAGCTGATGGCCTGTGTTGTGGAGGCAGTCTCATAACACATTCCTACCCCCCTGCTTATGTATAATAATAAAAAATATCTATGTTCTATGCAGCATGTCATTTTAGATATAAAAAAACAAACATTTTATTATAATATGATGTGTGTCCGTCTCCCAAGGGAGACAATCAACCCCTCTTAAAGGGTGAGAACCCTGTTGTGCTATCCGAACACTTGCATTTAGGGGTTCAGTGCCTGCCTCCAGCTGTAAGCCATTCATGACAAGATGCTGAACTCCACATGGTTGGATAGAGGTGTGATGGAGAATGAAGTGGGGGAAGGAGTAGAGCAGGACAGAGCAGTTCTGTTTATTTATTGTTCTCCTCTGCTTTAACAGCTCGTGACCGGCTAGCTTTATTAAACTGGGCTTTGAACACACACATAGCAGCACTAAAACTTCCTGATGGCTGAGAGGGGATCAATTTGAGCTGCTGCCTGCAGGAATTACTGCAAAGTAATGGTACTATCACATAGGTAGGCCTCGCCTGAGTTAGGGGTTAAATGAACCATTTAAATTCTTTAATCAACTTCTGTATTAGCTGCATGAGGGGAGTGCTGCTCCTGACAGATATATGCTGGTACAGACATTTCCATGAATATCAAATAAGGAGTTAACACAAAGCCCTCACCAAAATGGTTACTAGGAAAAACAAAAAAACAGATGTGGTCACCATTAAACTTCTGATATCTGTTGGCACAACAATAGTAAAACCCAGAAAATTAATTATCTTTACTTAATGCTTCTCCAAATGCAACAATTTGCATTTTAATGATATGTATTTACAAAGGATAGATATTTTGGAAAAAAGAAAACTATGGAGTTATTTTACAGAACATCTGGATACTTTTCAGAAACATAACTTACTCATATTTGCAGTGTCACCATTTGCTCCATTTCCTTCTGATTCGATTTTTTATTTTACTTGACACTGGTAAAACTTTGTAAAAATCTATATTCAACATACTGTACATACCACTCAGTGCACTTTGGGATAAAATCTAATTCAAAAGACCTTCAATAAGTTCTTCATTTGTGAAAATTACAATATAATGGGTTTGTATGGAATTAGATTTTACTTTAAGTTTTTTTTCAAGCAGTTTCTAAAGTTTGTCCTCCTACATTTGCATATGTGGAGGTGAAGAATATTAGAAATGTCTTACAATATAATGTAATGCAATACAGCATCAAAATAAGATCTTTGAGATACTTTAAAAACAACTGGACTAACAAAACTGGATCACATTTACAAATAGTGTTCACTGCATGGCTGTTGTATTGAACTGCATTGAACTGCATTGTGTACATGTTTTCTGATGTTACTGTCTATCCTCTGTAACAATTATGTTTTAGCCCCCCTTATCAGCAACCACGAGCAAGCACTTTTAAAATTACTGATCGTTCCTATATGATCACTGCTAAACAAGATAGTATAAAGGGTATCCACAACAAAGTAACTTTCCAACACATCTTTTTTACATGAAAATTTGAACACTTAACAAAATGTGAGTTGAATGTGCATGTAAATGCAATGGGTGCTGTGTAAAACCCCTCCCCCATTTGCTTGTTGACATCACGGTCCCCTCGACCCCCCGCCACCTCTGTAAATTGTGTTTCACGGCTTGAAGGTTACAGAGAAAGGCCTGTATTTGCCAAGGAGGCCAGATTAGTGCTCATCAGTCGTGGTGTTTGAGATCCTGGCACTGACCCTAGGGGCAAAAAGCCAAGCCGCTTTAACACTACACCACACGGGGACCCGAATAAGCCTACAGCGGCCTATTGTTACCACTCACCCAAAAGAAAAGGGAGCAAAATGCCATGTCAGGAACTTTGGCCCCCATCTTGCCTGTTAATATAAAAAGGAGTCACAAAGGGTATATGGGGCAGCTGTAATTTCACTACAAAATAACAACAAAATAACAGTATGATTTTATGTAGGAGTTTGTGTGGGTGTTTGCTTCAGAACATTTCATTTGCAACAGTTTGAAATGCAATAAAAATTTACATTTGATGCAAATGATTGCATATTCAAACTGAAGCAGGATAAAAGAGGGATCCACATATGTATCTGTCTTTAGATGAGCAGGAATTAAACTGCCAATGCTAAATACTCCAAATACCTTGTGAATAGATGTCTGAAAAAGAAGAGCCAAAAATTCTGCTTTGCCATGACACTCAGGAGCTGCTGAAAACAAATCTCTGGATATAGGCTGTGTTAAACAGCTATATTGAAGAAACCCGGTGAAAATACAGAGTTTGATCCTATAAGCAGAAAAATCCCACTAAACCACAAACCCACTGGCTCAGTTTGCAGATAGTACACAAATTGTCAACACTTCTGTTTCAACATTTTTCCATTAACTCCGATAACTGTCTTAGTTGTACTCTCAAGCTTTCCACTTCTCTGCAGACAGACCCAAACCATAATCGACTTGAGGAGATTTGATCATTTGTTTCTTTCCTTGCTGAAGTAGCCAGTGGGGGTCAGTGATTTAAATGCCTACCAGATGACATACATCATTAGGGTGGATTTCCTACTCTGCTCAGTAGCCAATCATGCAAAGGTAATTAGGCATTTCTGTCTCCATGACACTGAGTGACACTAAGATTAAAAAGCTTTTGGAGAACAGTTGACTGGAGGTGAGAAATCTGTCGTTATTGCACAGATGATGAACTAGGTTCTGCAGGGTTCGATGATACTGCAACTGTGGCCTTCTTGAGAACAGACCACACTATACTTCACGCTGCTTACATTAAGTATAGACCTTAAAAATCATTTCCATGCATACTGAATACAAAAAATCTTAAGAACTCATACTAAAGTACCATGAGCACCACCAGTAATCAATAAAAAAATCACAGGCTAATCCTGTCTAACACCTACGCCTGTGTGTGCTTTGAGAGTAAAATAAACCCTGCGATGGATAAAGAGTGTTGAGTTAGAATTAATGAAATGTTAGTATGCACATTGTTTTTCCATCAGGTCTATTGGCATACTCACAAAAAGCCTCTGCATGTTTCTAATCAGCATGGTAGCCATCCTAAAAGGCAGCAATAAAAGCAAACAGATCTTGCAGGAATGTAAAAAGCTCCAGTAAAATAAAATGCAGTATTTAATGACCATCTGTTGGGTGCCGGTGCAGACCTTGCTGCGACATGCTTTGTGAATGATCAAAGGCAGCGTCCGCATCGAGAGTGATTCACCTCAGGAGGCACGCTGGGGAATTAACAAGCCACCCGGCACGGATCCATTTTCTATGCAGTTGGGCCCTTTTGATTCCTTAACTGGTCTGCCTCAGGCTCACTTGGAGGAAGAGACAGAGTAAAACAATGTAACATACACAACAGTCCAGCCCCACAAAATGTGAAGCTCCAAGCTAAACAGCAACACACTTAAAAGTTTGAAAATCCATTTGTGGAATAACCCAGCGGAACAATTCAAAAGAGTTGTGTATTATTAGTATTTTTTTTTCCCCCTTTCAGACTAGCCCTGCCATCGGGTGCTTATGTTTATGGCCTTCCTGAGTTGCTTTAAAAGTCCATTTTGATGTTGGGGCAAAGATGCCAAATGACCAATCAGCACTTAAAAGAAGCATACACACACAGAGAGGCATGCTGATGTCCTCAGACAGACATTCCAAAACACTCGGCTCTTGTCTCATCAAGGCTCGGTAAATAAAACATTTACCGGCTACAATAGACTCAAGATTGCAGAGATAGTGTGGGCATCCTGCATGGTCCAGGAATAACACATAGAGCACATAGAAACAGAGACACTCGAAGACATGTCAGACACAAACTTATAATGATACTCATAATTTCATGCAAAGTTCTAAACGGATTCTCAGGGGCATGATGAAACAGAACAGACATTCCACTGGCGTAGCTCACGCTTCAAAAATTTACCATAAAGCATGACAAATCTCAGGTGGGATCCAGACAAAAAGCATTCCCACACAAAAGCTCTCAAACACTGGAGCGCTAGAATGAGTAACATACACATCCTTGCTGACATCATCATTACTGCTTTGTTTTTGCTCTCTTTACCTTCTGTCTTTCTGTCTCGTCTTTACCTCTCCTTTATTATTCCTCCTTTTTCACTGCCAGCCCGACTGTCAGTAAGACTGTGTGCAGTATTTAACATGCTGAGGGGACACATGTCCACCCTGAACAACACAGAACAAATTCGCTACTTTGTTTACGTTCACAGCTCATTTGGCCAAATCCATGTTTTGGCAATTCTGTTATGTCACGCTTGGTAAGGTTTTCTCCGTTGCCCACAGAGGGGGAGAAACACGTTCCAGGGGCTGTCAGCTGAGGCTTGCATTCACACTCTATCCTGCACTATTTCCTTCAGGCTTACTTTTTTATGTGGTACACAGAACATGGTGTCTGAAAAAAGCTACTGTGGAATAACATGTGTGCCTCATCTTTGGGGCATTGCCAGTGAAATTTGAAGAAGCTTATGCAGAATTTCAAACAACTGACCAGGGAGGAAGTGCTTGAAAAGGTGAAGGTAAAGTTGTTGGAGAAGTGGAATCGAGGTCAACTGTGTCTTCTGCTTTAACCCTATCCAACCCAGATCATGACCTTTTTGGTGGCAAAAACACACATTTTAGATACAATCAGAGATCAACACTACAGCTGTGTGTGCTTTGCCGTACCTCTATCACTAAGATAGTCACATGCCCACATGCATACTGGCTCTATTTTATTTGAGCCATGAACCCTCCCCCAATACTTGACTGAAGTGCCTTGGGAAAGTGTCAGTGTGGTGTTGATCACTCCAATGGCCGCGGAAGATGACGGGAAGGGACAGGGTCTTGTTTGCAATTTCACAGGTGGAGCTGGCTGGTGGTGGGAATGTCCCAGCTGGTCTCAAAGGTCTAATCTCCCCTAGCTAGCAGCAGTCTATCCACCCACCGATTGTAAACACAATGGCTCCCTATGGTACTGAGCCGAATGCTGTTTCATCAGGGCCAGCGCTACAGTCATTGGAGACGAGCTCTCTCTCTCACTGTTTGATGAACTTGTTTATTTTCCCTACGCATGGGAGGCCAAGAACAAACTGATAGGCAAGCAGTGTGTTTATCAGAAGCTTAGAAAGCATTCCCGATGATACTGGACAGTCAGTGCTACGCCAAAGCACAGCAAAAAGCTTAATTAGAGCTTTCTGAAAATAATGTCTTGATACCACCCCCTATAATACCCATTATTACTGCTAAGTATGCTCCTCTATCAATTATGGCATGTGCTAATGCGCGTCTCACAGTAGAGAGCCAACATGTTTCAGTGGGCTCAAATAGCTTTTCTGCACTCTTCCACTCAGAAATTAATCTTCTTCCCAGCAGACACCTCTGCACATGCCCAACACAAAAAGGAACACATACTGTATACCAGCATTAATGTTTTGTATAAACTGAAAACTCAATTTCTGAAACCTCCCTTCCTAGACTACACAGGATTCTAAACATAGATGGAACGTTTAACTGATATTATTTTTCAACCAACAAAACATCCTCATTACTTAACTGTTAAGCTAGTCAATCAACAAAACAGCCTGTATATTGTATTTGATTAAGTGTGGTGTTTGATGAAGAGAGGACCGGTTTTATCCTTATTCCTTTTCAGTTTTGCCTGCTGCTTCCCTCTGTCATGAAAATACATGAATATGCAAAGGAAAATAAGAAGACATTATGCAAACTGTTTTCCTCTCACTACCACCCACTACGTCTGACATCCTTTCTCCACTTCCACCATACCTTTTACTCTGTGTATCCCTCTGTCAGTCTTCATACCACCATCTTCCTGCCTCAATATTCCTCACCTTTTTCCATCTTCTTCAATACTCCTTCCTCTCTCTCCACCTTTACGTGAGATTCTGTGGCTCTCCTCAGAGATCTTTCTGCACACACATACTGCGGCTGCAGAGTGCGAGTGATAATGAAGTGTCTGGGAAAAGAGGATTAGGTGGAGTGGTGGGCATCATCCCTGCGGTATAAATGCTCATCTCTCCCTCAGGAAGGACACATGGAGCATCTTTCACCTCAGTCCAACTGTCTGTCTCTGTGTCAATCCTAGCTAGAAGACTGGGATGGCTGCTGTGGCCCTGTGAGGGGGTTAATGCAACGATGGGCCCAGCTCCTAGGGGACGCGTGGTGTTTCATCCTCTGACACCCGCCTGTTTATTCTGCACAGCCAAGCTGAGAGGAGCATAACAGGCACTGGGAAAGTGAAGATTTTCACCAGGGGAACAGGCTGACACAGACAGAAAGATAGATAGAGGGTGAGAGAGGGACGGAAGAAGAGAGGCAGAGAGAAACTCCTCCTCTTCCCTGTGGTCTGACAAAAAGATGACAGCTTTTCTCTGGAGCTTGCTCTGCCGTCCCTGGGCTGAAACCTCACTTGTAGGCAAGTGGCCTGTCAGACACGGCTAACTAGACTGCCCCATGAGAGATGCAGAAAGCTTGACAGTTTGTTACTAGTTGGCAAAAGGCCACCATAGCAGGTCAGTCTCTGCATAGAAAGTGTCAAAAAAGTCCCACTAATCAGCCACCAACCAGCTCTTTCGAGATGCCCACATGAATATTCTCCTCCTTCTATACTCAATGCAAGATCAAAGACCCTTTATTATCAGTGAACTGCCACATACTCAAGCCTCAGATCTATATTCCACCCCAACGCCACTGTAAATAGGTACTTAAGAGCAATCAGCGCTCTGTGTTTGTTCTTTTCTGCTTTTGTGATGCCTAGTGGTTAGTGGAATTACAGCAGGCACTGTTTAGACAGCACAAAACCCCAAGAGCTCTGCAGTGTGCACATTTACCTCTGCTGTGAAGCAAACAGTACAATAAAAGTCCATGAGCCAGCGATAGTTAACAAACCAGAATGGCACATGGTACATTTACATCAATATGGAACTCAGCAATTTAGTTACTGTTGTAATTAAACCAAACATGTGCTACCACACCTATTTGGTGTTAACAGTAAGTGTAGCGTCCTCCCTCCCACAAATTGTGTGTGGTCTCAAACTATATGTTCAAATTAACACCAAAAGAGAACACTGCCATTGCATTATGAACCACCCAGACTCAGGGGAAGTACAGCAGAGTACTTGTACGCTTAATTCAAAAGATACAAACAGTAAAATTATTAGTTTGTCCAAACTAAATGGCTACTAGAGCAAGGATATTCCACCTGGCCTGGTGGCTGTTTATTGATTTAATGGCTCTGCTTATTGCAATGTCCTGCTAATTTCTTCCATTGATCTCAACTGGTTCCTCAATTATCTTCACCACTGTTAGATATAGAGAGTGGATAGCATAGAGGGAACCCCTGTGTTAAGGGATTCAATTCTATTAAACTTCAAACAAATAATCAAAACCAGTAGTTTTGATGCTAAACTTCTTTCACATTGCATTGAGGTTCAGTGTTGAGTTCAGGCTGAACATTGGAAATCCAGATTTTGTTAAATGGTGGAGTGTGCATTTCTCAATTTCTGTTTATCTTTTGTCCGATCTGTCTCTTACTGGAAGCGTCCTGCCTTCCTAATATATACTTTGCGAGAATTTCTCCAGAGTGTAAATGTTTGGACAATAATAGGGTTTCCTATCATTGGTAGATTGGCATGGAATCATTTATGAGCATGTGGCTAAGCTCTTGGAGCCTCATGTGATGTCCTTGTAGCCAGCTTTACCATGATTGGTGAGACTATGGGATGAGGTAGTGCCCTGCAAAGAACTGTCCCCGTTTGTCAGATCTCATCACTCCATCCTGCATTGCTTGGGGCAGCGGGACCAAAACTGACCACTGAGTCAACTGACAAGACAGCTCAGCATCCAGTTATCCCAGACCAAGAATCACAAACACACACACACACACACAAGCACACTCACTTTTACATTCAGACAGACACACAGACATGCCATCTCACAAGCAAAAGCATTCTCAGTCATGTTCCCACTCACATTCAGTGGCATACAAACACACAGACACATGCATGCAAAAGAAAATGGATAGACCGAATGCATGATCTACCCCCAAACAGCCATGATAAAGCCCATGTTGGACACAAATGTGCTCTGACACTGGGGTTGGTAATGCTTTGAGTTGTCTAAAATCTCAACAACTGACCCAGAAATGCTGGTGAACAGAGGAATTGGGGAGGAGGGAAGGGGGCATGTGTGATGCAGTGTGGAAGAGTACTAAATTGACACTTTTTTGCCCACTTCTTGAGTGGTGGTATTCTCACTTTGTGTAAAAAGAAGGGAGAAAGAATAAGGTGGACAATCCTTAAACTTGGATGCCAGTCCTTTGTTGTACAAAAGCAAGTGAATTACTTAATGGTTGATATATACGTAAGGGTGCTCTGGGATTGAAGAACACCATTCTTTTTGTCCCCTGACTTAAGAAGAAGGCCACTTTCATTTCCTTTCAGAGATAGCAGAAGAGAGAGCGCAAAACAGAGAGAGAGAGGCTGCAGAGGTCAAACACAAAGGAAAACAAGCAGCTGCAATATGTTTACAACAGCTACCCTGGGGGAAGGGGAGCACCTGACTGCAATATCACATATATTTATTTTCAACTAAATGATTCTGAGAAGTGAAGATGGCCTACTGCATACTTGTGTTGTTTCCTTGCAGGCAAACTTGAAAACGTGTGCATAAGCAAAAAAAAGCAATACAAAAAAAGTACATACCAGAACTTTCAAAACAATGATAATTTCTAATACAATAGTTTTATGATTATTTAAAACACTTTGTACTTGATACCAAGACAACAAGCAAAAATATTAAAGCACTCAAAAAAACGTTTTCCTATATGAATTCGGGACAATGTCCGGAGAATCAGGTCCTGACATTGTCTGGATTGTCACTACCAGATGCATCCTCGCCTACTGGAAATACTACGTTTGGTTTAAGGGAAGGATGGCGCCTGAGTAGAGCATGCAGGAGGCAGCATTGAAATGTCAACCAACATGTCCACGCGTTCGCTTTGAATTCTCCGGCCAATGACCTGCTCTACTCACACATCGACTCAATCGGACATTACTCAGACTTTGTACTGCAGAGCTGCCAGGGTAAAGTCTGTTTAATGTCTGGTCCAACTGATTCAGACATTTGCGTTCTCACATACATCTCCTCCGGGTAATGTCAGGGTTGCAGTGCATGTGTGAAAGCAGCTAGAGACTCCCTAGCCTCAGCTGCCTTGAGGCTTGGCTATTGCCCTGAGCTTTTGAGCTGCAGCTGACAGAGCAAGCATTTCAAACTGATAATGCTCCAGACTTTCTCAGTCCTCCAGTTCAATATATGAGGAGAGAGATTCTAGAGGAGTGAAGTCCTCCACCTCAAGTGACCCCTCAGTGGCGCAAGGCAGTGAGACTCTGTCAGTCTAAAAATTATACTGAAAATAGGTGGGTAGGGTACTGAGAGTTTCTGGTGCAATTCTCCATCACAGAGATACAACCATTTTCCTGTCAGTCTCTCAGATTTTTAAATTCAATACAAGCTAAGACGGGCTAAAAATTGCGTGTTTTAATACACTTTAAGGCCTAAGGAAAAGAAAAAAATACGTGCATTTATTCTGTATCAATAAGATCCTTGTAGTCAACTACTTACGTTTTTAAAAAAAATCAAAAGCATTTGGAATATGCATTATCACTAACTCATTCAAATTAAAATGTTAAAAACTGTTTTACACATGCAGGAAAATCCAGCTGTCAAGTACAATCAAAAAACAAAATAAAAATGTTCATTATACAGACACTTTCTGAAAGTTCTGCATTGCACATATACATACTCAAGAGTGGCTTCCAAGAGACTGTTCATTTGATAGCAAAGCGCAATCGTGAGTGTCCGAGGAGAAATTTCTCTTTGAGTAAGCATGTCTCTGTGTGGTCCCGACGCCAGGACACAGCCAGCCACACTCCAAGCAGTTTAATATGCTGATATTTGTGCTGTTTAAAGTTAGGACCTTTCCCTCACCGACACTGCAGTGCCAGAGATCAAGTGATGCCGTCAACTAGCTAATGACATGACTGCCGCAGGCGACGGCCGGCAGCTTGATTTATACGTGGGGACAGAGATGAATGATTCATAGGCTAATAGAGAGATACCAGGACATGTGGCAGTTATATGCCCCCCTCACTTGCTCTTGTTCTCGGATACACACCTCTCCATAAATCCCTTGGAACGCTCTTTTATGTCTCATAAGCTTAGCATTACACAACTGACCAGTCCTTTTACCACTGCTCATAATTTTTCCCTCTCCCTCCTTATGTCTCACAGTTTTTTTATAAATCTTCCTCACTCTTTCCCTCTAGTATTCAAATACACCCTGACCATTTCTTCTTTCCTTCCCATTATAATGCAACGCTAATCCTAAATATGGAACCCACTGTTGTAGGCTAAAATGAATGGCCCACTCATTCTGCATCAATTAGTCCATCCATCACTGCTGATTTGGGGGTGGGGGGGGGCTGTCCATGGTGACTGTTCTCTGTGGTGAAAGGAGGGGAGAAAGAGGCGACATTAGAGAGTGCTTTCACGCTGAAATGCAATTTCCATCACTATTTGGGTACCGAAAACTGCAGTCCATCCAATGACCTTGTCCTGCTAATTTCAGTGGAATGCCCTCTAAATTACGTCATCTCTGTAAATGAACCGACAGCACAGGGGCAATTTATATTGAAAGATGACTGATGTTTCCCTTTAGCTATCAACTGAGATGTCACTGTTCTTGACATAATTCTGTATATAGTAATGGTCACTTAGTAATGGTCACTTTTCACCACCTTATATTAAAAAGGCATGCAATGTTATAGACCATACTCTTCTTGTAATACATAGAATGAACCTTTGTTCATACAAACAATAAAAAGATGTACTTGCCAAAGATATGCTTTCCTGTATATCACGCTGTCAGCATACTGGGTTACGCATTTACTAAAGGCTAGGAAACACCTGTGTGGTAACTTACAGTGCAGTGTTAATGCATAAACTCACTTAGAAGTGCATTACACTTGGGATGAGTAGTGTTAAACTTGTTTTATAATTTTACAATGTAAATGCAATTTACAAAATGACTTCCCTCTTTATGAGGACAATTCAAGAAAGGATTTTTTAAACGTAAATAGTCAAATAAATATCACTGGCTCAAGCCGATGCAAGAGTGCACTCCCATATTTGGATGGCACTATGAAAAGCAACGATGAAGAGTACAAGTGCAAAGCTCTGTCTTGAACACAAGATAATCAAATGAGAGGTAAATATATTTACTTTAAATCACTTAGATAAAGACAGAGAAAGAGAATACAAATGTTTTTATCCTGTGAGTTTACCTTGTAAATAGTTCTTAACAGCAGGGTTAATCCCAAAGAGGAGGAAAGACACATATCAGTACTGCTTCAAATACATAAAACAAAACACACTGAATATTGCAGCACAAATACAAGCTGGATCTATATCAGAGTGTCACTAACTGCCCGCCAAATATGAGGAGATAAATACATCCCAAGGGTACCGTACTGACTGAGGAATCTTTGCATTCAATTTATCATATTTCATTATTTAGGCTACTCCATGGGGAAATACGCTATCACTGCAATAAGTTATGCTAATGGCTGTTACTACCATCTGTGAACTGAGGACCATCAGTCAAGCATAGTGTGTGATCTATGAGTTATGAGAATAATATGTCAACTTTGAGTGATTAATCATATAGGGAAGTCCCGGTGCCTCCAGAGAGCTGAGATGGCTGCGTCAGCGACATGAGGCCACCTAGCCTAAACTGTCACACAACACTGTCCTATATCTCGACCTCCCCTCCCCCTGAACTGAGCACCCTGCCCTGGCCCCCACCAATCTACTCAATAAACAAGCCTCCGGCAGGAGCCAGACAAAGGATAACGGTTCACCTGGAGGTGACAGGAAAAGAAAACAGAGCTGTTTGCATAACGAATGGCAATAGAGATAAGCACAGTGAAGCACTTAGGAATCGCGATAAAGGATTACCCGAACGTCCAAAACTGGATACATTTTCTTTTGTTAAGCATGGTGGAGCACTCTGTTGTAGTAAGAGCCAGTCAGTTACAGCATAGTTCTGCTGAAATAGCAATGCTGATGTTGTGGTTCTGTGGTCAGATAAATTTTCTATAAGCACATGGTCTCACATTTCACCCAAAGGTCAGAGCTAGGACATTAAACTCCTTCCGTTAATTAGATTGTAATTTACAAGTATTTGTGTGCACATCCCTTTCTCAACAGAGCCACTAAGCACCTTCTCTCTGTGTCATTGTGATTCTACAGTACATCCAATGACATCTTTAGTTGCAGAGGAGGGCAAAGAACCATACGAGCATCACCACAGCCAGGCATAATCACAGCAAGCATCTTTAATCCCATATACTGTTTTAGAATGTGTTGATACTTGCTATGACTCACACCACTGTTTAGGAAACTTATGAGGGAGGAGAGCTTGGGACACACAGCACTACAGCCTGTGTTATGTAAGCAGTGACAAAGGCTGGTGAGTTCAGTGAGCGTTAGCAGCCCATGGCTAAATTAGCCCGGGTCAGGATGTACAAAATAACCATGCATGTGCCCTGCTGCTTGACTGGAGCAGAGAAAGGAGGCCCAACCTAGGAAGAATGAGTTGTTTGGGTGGTCTAACTAAAGCCTAGTGCTAAATGGGCAATGGCTCTGGTTAGAATGCTAATGAGCCAATTCCCCTCATGGATGGAAACATCAAAGGTAAGTTGAGCTCCCTCTCTCTGGCTACACAGGTCTTGGTGGTATCATTACATGGCTTAGTTTGTGCTTGCATACTTGTGTTTGTGTGTGTCCATATGTGTCAGTGGGTGTTTGAAAAATAGAGAAATAGGGAAAGGAGAGAAAGACAACATGATGTTTACATTAAGTCTATTCTTATGGGACTGTACCAGCATCCAGCCATGCTGTCTCACACATCACACGAGCAACCTGGTACCATTCATTATTACCCTCTATTCACTGAGGCCTCATTTAGTGTGCTATAACCAGAGATCATTGTTATTTCCCTCTATGTATGTATGGTATCCCAGTGAGACCAACATGTCTAAAGTAGATAACATTGCTATTTTAGTTATCCCAATTGTTTACATAAAACTGAAGATATACAACCATAGTCTCCATAACTAATGCTAAGAATATAATCATGTATATCATACTCTTTTTTTTTTTCCTTGGTTTGGGGGCAAATCTCACCCAGGGCTAACTAGCCATTTTTATACACAGTGCCTCATTTTTAAAAGGCTCAAAAGTAATTGGTCAGTTGACTGACAGTTTCATGGCCAGGTGTGGCCTGTTCCCTTGTTATTTCATGACAAATTAAGAAGATAAAAGGCGTGGAGTGGATTCCAAGTGTTGAATTTGCATTTGGTAGCTGTTCATGGGAACTCTCAATATGCGGTCCAAAGAGGTGTTGATGCAAAGGAAGGAGGTCATCATTAGGCTGAAAAAACGAAAAACCTATCAGACAGATAGCAGAAACTTCAGGAGTGGACACATCAACAATTTGATACATGCTTAAAAGAGGGAATGCTCGAGCGAACTTGGCAACACCAAAAGGCCTGAAGACCACAGTATGCAACTTAAGTAAATGAGACGCCCTCATGAATATAAATACAAAGGGTTTGCCACAAGGTGCAGACCACTGGTAAGAATCAAGAACAGAAAGGACACATTAGACTTTGCCAGAAAACATCTAAAAAAGCCTGCCCAGCCCTGCAACAAGATTCTTTGGACAGATGAAACCTAGATTAATGTATCAAAATGATGGGAAGAGAAGAGTATGGAGAAGGAAAGGAATCGCTCATGAACCAAAGCATACCACATCGTCTGTCAAACGTTGTGGAGGCAGTGTTATGGGTTATGGCATAGGAAAGTATGGCTGCCAATGGAACTGGGTCACTGGTGTTTATTGATGATGCGACTGCCGATAGAAGTAGCAGGATGAATTCTGAAGTGTATAGGGCTATACTCTCTGCTCAGATTCAGCCGAATACTGCAAAATTGATAGGACATTGCTTCACAGTACAAATGGATAATGACCCAGAACACATTGCAAAAGCAACCCAAGAACTGCTCAAGGCAAAGAAATGGAATTTTCCTCAATTTCCAAGTCAGTCACCTGACCTCAACCCAGTTGAGCTAGTTTTTCCACTTACTGAAGTCAAAACTGTGGGCAGAAAGACCCACAAACAAGCAGCAACTGAAGGTGGCTACACTAAAGGCCTGGCAAAGCATCTCAAGGGAGGAAACCTTGCATTTGGTAATGTCCATGGGTTCCACACTTCAGACAGTCTTTGACTGCAAAGGATCTTCCTACAAGTAATAAAAATAATGCTTATATTTAGGATTATGTTGGTGTGTCCAATTACTTTCGAGCCTCTGAAAATGGAGGGACTATCTATAAAAATGTATATAATACCTAAAAGCTGAAAGTCTACACTTCAATCGCAGCTTGATGGCTTTGTTTCAAATCCAGTGTGGTGGTGTACAGAGGCAAAATTATGAAAATTGTTACACTGTCCAAATAGTTATGTACCTGACTGTATTCAGAAAGGTTAAACTTTTCTCTCAAAAGATACCTACATATACAGTGTAGCAAAATAACAAAAATTCCTCAAAGCCATGTTAAGTCAAAGGAACTTCCAAAAGTGTGTAGGCGGTAGACTAACTTTCCATACATAAACTAAAGACTTTGCCAAGTTTTCACACACTGCCGGGAGGCCCACCTCCTGAGCTGTGAGAACTAAACATGGCTCAGGTGCGTGAGGCCAGCATGATGGATCATCCTGTTGAGAAGCTGCCCCTCTGCAGAGCCCTGAGAAGACAGCTGGGAGATAAGGAGGGCCCTATATGAGAGCACATCTCCTCTTCACATCGATCCTCACTGCCACCCAGGCAGGAGGTCTTCACATGCCAAACCACAGATAGAGGTAGAGGGAGGGCCAGGGTGAGAACAGAGAGAACAGTTTTGCAGGTTTAGCAGCCACCTTCGAGTGATAAAGACACTGGAAGATAAAACCCCTCTTGGCCCCGTGAAGATAAAAGACAAACGGGGTAGAGCTTTGTTTTGGGGAAAAAAATAACATTTTCAGGTCCCTGGTAGATAATAGTTATCTCTCCCTGGTTATAATCATCTTCACATTCTTTAGCATGGCCAAAATAACAAAAACAAGCTGCACAAGAATACACATATAAGAAATAACAAAATAACACAGATTTGCAGTTGTGTTGTTGTGGTCATTATTATCATGAGAAAATATTAGTCTTAACATTTTAGACTTAATTGACCTTGTATCTTGTGCTAGTAACTTGGCAGGAACAGCATCGCTGGAAGTCAATTAAGAATGAAAGGAGGCTTTGCTCTCAAAATACGGCACTGGCTACAATTAGAATTCCTCTGGAGTTAATACACACAGCAGCAGGTCACAATCAACTGAAATTTTTTCTTTCTAAGTATGACATTAATTGACGCATGAGATCACATGTTCCAGTGTTGACAGCCACAAATTCGCCTATATTATTATTGCTGCTGTGCTGAAATCTGTAATACCCTAACACCTATTATCAGTTGAAGACGAACCTGGCTCAATCATCAAGATGGCATGTTCTAAGATTCTGAGACCTGTAAAAAGATGTTTTGCCATAAAATAATAATAATGAAAACATAATAGCATAGAAAATTGTTTCTTGTGTTTCTCTGTAAATGGCAAATCAATACTGGGAGTTGACTGCAGCAGAGACGGACACCAATCAGAAGAACAGTGTACCCTGCTTTACAGGGCCTGGCTTGGTTATGGAGACGCATGTTCGTGACCTCTGATCTCAATCACAGATGTTCTTTAGATGGTTGTGCGCTGAGGGCCTCTCCATGTCACTGATTCAGATTGGTATGCCGCAGTGCTATGCAACAATGGCTGGAAAAATTTTTCAGTCTTAACCATGTATCAGACAAGATGAGGGCCACTCAAGGCTCCATGATTAGATGTGAATAAGATTTCAACAGCTCTGTGTACACCCCAATGGACGTCATGCGCACCGAGCAGTTCACCATGTTGAGGCCTTGATCTTGCTTTATGCCTACCCCTTCCCTGTGACAACTACTATTTCATGGCAGGTGTTCACATCCCAATCAATAAATAAATACATACATACGTACATACATAAAG
Organism: Xiphias gladius; assembly: GCF_016859285.1. Taxonomy (NCBI): domain Eukaryota; kingdom Metazoa; phylum Chordata; class Actinopteri; order Istiophoriformes; family Xiphiidae; genus Xiphias; species Xiphias gladius. Next base: position 18,485,902 of record NC_053410.1, read on the forward strand.
AAAGAAGTGCCATCCAGCTAAGCATATGATTCTATCCTAACATATTATTTTTGAAAAAAGTTTCCAAAAATACTGTATAGAAGAACTATGTAATTTTGAGGAATAATGTCACAAATAAAATGATGTACTGTACATTTTAACCAGTCATCCACATCATTATCTGTTTTTTAGCTCTATGATTACAAAAAACAAATATGGTTAAATTAATCTAAAGTTATACACATTCACTATGGATAAACCGGAAACAGTTGGCACATTGTAAATGTCAGTGAAGGTATAGTTCATTAGTTGCACTAAGGAAGCTTAAATGATGTCTCTTAATCTCCTAAAATAATAATTTTGATAGAGACCTACAACACACAATATAAAAACATTCTCATATATATATGGATTATATTAGATAGATTAGATGTATTAGACAGGTAGATGTACCAATTTCTAATATGATGGTTGGGATCAGCCCTTTAAAGCGGAAGGCTGTCAGGAGACAGTGACGCATTCAAAGTGACAGCGAACACAGATGGATAAACAGATAAGGCTGAAGCAGTGACCTTATTTCATTGTCACACCATTCCCACATATCATTAAAAATCCCCCATTAGAGTAGAAATTAACATTCCATATCTAACTGGGTGCATTTTACCCAAACTCATCTTACTGTGGTGAAGAACGATTATTTCAATCATGTCACTGTAAAAGTCTAATTTCAAAAATAAGAACAGTGGGATTGGGCAGCAGCATTCTACTGGAGTTTCCTACCCATTATTCCCACACCACGGTCGGCTGCCTCAGATTTCCTTCATTGCTTTGATGAGGATGTTCTTCGGCAGGCCGCTAAAGTAATGACCGTCTCTCATTGTGGCACAGTGCAAGGTTGGTCTGCACTACGCTCTAATGTTTTGGCCTTACGTTCAGCCACATTTAACACAGACACTTGAAACTAAATAGACACTAAAGTCTGCCATGAACCCAGAGAAGAATATAGACATGCCATATGCCAGATCTGATGAGTGCAACTTTAATTGCTTTAATGCCAAAGGAACAAACAATAAGATGATATAATGAAAAACAAAGCCGTTCACTCACCTCCCCCTCCTCCCAGAAGACTTGAGTTTGCTAAAAAAAAAAAAAAAGAGGAAAAAAGAGAGTCAGTAAACTTCAAAGAGTAAGCAAATACGGTTGATTCAATAGAGTCAGCAATATCTGGCCACATTAGTTTGGATTCTTTAACTGCCCAAGCCTGATTTTTCATAAATACACCTATTTGACTACCTAAACCTGTAGACACAATTTATCAAATGTGTCATCTATGGTAAATCACCTAATGAATGGAGCTACTACTGAAAAAAGTCAATGATATTGAGAACACAACTGAAAGATTCATGAACATTTTCACTATATTTTTACAGCACTAAAAAGAAAACTGGAGAATTTTCTTTTATTGTCTTGCTTCGTTTCATTTTTGTGATCACAGCAGCAGCTTTGAGGGGGATTATATGAGGAAGAGAAGAGGACAGTGTGGGTATAAAGCACGAAAAAGAGCCTGAGATTGGCTTGAATCATTATACAGTTATGTTACTGATTTTTATATCACTTTCTCAGTTAAATGTGTTATCACGCTTTTGAATATCTGTTTCTAGCAACACAAGATTTAGCATTTTGATATTAGCTTCCAACAACACCACAGTCATCCAACAGTAACAGGTAACAAGACTGTCATCCAATAGTTTGTTTCTCACATTTCCAGTAGACAGAAGTGATCATTGTGTGTGTCAGGGTTTTTCTTTGAATATTACATTTCCAAGATGGCAACAAACATGGGATTCAGTCAGGAGCTAATTTAAATATACACTCCTTGACAGATTTCTTCCTTGCCAAGATGACAAAGGTTATTCTCAATAAAACATGTGATTTATTAAAAACAATTAACAGGGGCCTGTAGTTTGAGACAGTAGTATCTATTGCTGTAAAACAGGGAAATCCAAATTTCACCATGGCTTTGTGGGCTCTGGTTGTTTCTTTATGGAAACATGTCACACAAATCGATGGACCTGAGCTGAGAGGAACTTTTCAGTTCAAGGCTTGCAATCTTAAAGAGTGAGGCCTCATTCTTGCATGTGACATAGATATGTAGAACACCCTCACAGTAAAGCCTAGCTCACTGTTATTCTGTTGTCAGCTTTAAGACAGCTTAGTTCACAAACACTCATAGTAAGACTTAGTCCTGTACAGTTCATGTGAATCTCCAACATTATCCATAGTTTATCGGTTCAACAGAAGGTAACGTCAGGCTGTTCTAAATGGAGGGAGCATCATTAAAAACCAAACTATTTTAATTTTGCTCATTTCATTTTTCATTTCATCTGTCAGTTAGAGACATCTATTGCACATAAAAGGAGAAAGATTAGAGGGGATTTAAAGTGCATCTGTTAATTTGGGTGTTACTGAAAGTAGGTAGCCTATGTGTTTGAAGTGTAGTTCATACAAAGGTCCTTGGAAGAATCTTACACTGAAACACGCCTTTAATGATCATTAGTTCCAGCAACAGCATTGGCTATCATTAGCAGTGAACACTGCCCTGCTAAAGCTTATTATTTCTCAAAAACGTTTTGGTGCACAAGCAACAGATAGTGAACATGTGGTATCCGGAAGTGCTCTCCAATCTCAGCACAGTCCTGTGGCTATTATTATTTTTTGCCTGATTAGGTGTAGAAGGGGACCTTCTGGAGTTCACTCAGTTTCTACACCTTTCTATGGCACCATTATGGCTTTGCATTGTTCTCATTTGAGCACCAAACATATGAGTGGGCACAGGGACAAAGAAAGCTTTCCCACTGCAAAATTTGTTTCATCAAAGGGCTTTTGTCATGGCTGTGAGTGTGAGTGTGAGAGTGAGTGTGAGAGTGAGTGTGAGTGTGAGTGTGAGTGTGACTGTCTGTGAGTCTGTGTGTGAGTCTGTGAGTGTGTGTGTGTGTATGTGTGTGTGTGTGCGTATGCACATACAGTATGAGCATAACATACACACAAAAAACAGCAACTCAAACATGGGTGTACTGACAATCCACTGTCATGTTTACAATAGCACCTCTCCAGGTTTTTCTGTGATGAAAACGACGCTCATACTCTCCCAGTCTTTGTTTATCTCTGGAATCTGTCAGCTATCAACAGCAAGCACACAACTCAAATGTGCATCATTTCCAGAACAGCCTTTTATAAACAGGTTGGGAAATATTCAGTTAATATATTTTAAAACCATGGATAAATGTAATTCAATTTTTAAGATCTTATTACCACAGATACCTTTGATTTTAAGGTAAATGCTTAGAAGCATGCAGTGTAAAAGAAAGGCTCAGCAGTATTTTTATTATGATGTAAATAGGTTAAGCTTGTTGTTATTTATCTATTATCAGTACAATTAAAGTAATTGTTTCAGTGCCAGTTCAAAGCAAGCTCATAGTATGCTAGTTTTTAGAAAAGTCTATCATCATTGTCTGGTCTCTTGGGGAGTCTTCCTATTCCTGAGCTATTAAAACACTGGGGTTTAATTACTTGACATTATGGAAATGTATACCTGAGGGGGGCGCTTCATTTACTCCACACCTAATCAGAGATAGGAGATCCGGTTGCTAATCAGTCTAACACAACTCTCCTGTGCATGTATGTGTGTAAGGTGGGATGGTGGTAGTAGTGAACAGGGTAGTGTGGAGGTTGAGATGTTAGACGCCTTCTAACCACATGTGACTTGGTGTGATCACGGCAATGCCCACTGGGAGATGAAGAGTATTCCACAGTCATCTCTGCGGTGGGTTTGATAAATATGAAGGGGGGGGGGTTAAAAATCATGCTTTATGTCTTTTAATTTCCCCTCTCACTGTATCCTCTCTTTTAATGATCAAAATGTAGTGAGACATGTTTTAGCAGTTTATCTTTAAGCACACTCTACTGCTTATGCACACAAAATATTTGTAACCTACAGAGTCAGCGAGCTCAGCCAACAGCGATACATATCAAGGGAAACATTAAAATCCCAAATTGGTTGGGGACTTACTTTAACAATCTGTCTTAAAGCATGAGACAAATAAGAAACAGTTGCTAGAGGAGCTAACCTACAGCAGCACCACTACACTCTTGGTACTAAAGGTTATGAGCTTATTCATTATGACATGCCTGAAAAGTGCTTCAATTATCCTGAGTGATGCATATTTTATAACGTGTGTATTAATTATAAACTAGCTCTCCTTGCTGTTTGTGCCAGCCCTAGGCTCAGTCTGGCTATCTTGTGGTGGATCAACACATTTCAGCCTTTAGGGAAACAGTGCACCCACAGCCAAGAATTAATGTTATCAGAAGACCATTATCTGTTTCTTCTACAGTGGCTGAGCGCCAGCATGTGGAGGTGCCTCTTTGAATGTGTGTTTAATGGGTTCTTGACTTTACCATCTTCTTTCTAATGTCTGCTGGTGTGTGACCCCTAGGGAATTTAATTAATCAATTTATCTCCAAGGACAAAATAGACCACATCTCCACCTCTAAGACAACCACGAGGATCCTATCACTTAAAACAAAATACTGCAGTGATCTTTAAGCTTTATTATTTCAGAGAACCTGAATATTTCTTGTAGTAGTAAAGATGAGCCTTGAAGGTTTCCAACAAACAATTTAATGAGAAGAAAGAGGAAAGCCAAAGGAGTGGGCCATGGCTTGGAGTTGGTCATGAGTGGTACTGAGAGTCGTCCCAGCAGTAACCACAACATGGGCCATAAATCTCAGTGGAAGGGCTCCCCAGACAGCCCGGAGATGGCAGGTCATTAGGAACTGCTGGTCCAAACATTAGGCTGGCCCATCAAACACATGCCTGCACTGTCACTGTGGGAACACCCACTTCCTGCCTGCCCTCTGAACTCTTAACAGCAACCTCATATATCCCTTAGCCAATGACAATGCAGTGGGGCCACTGCTGTGTATTTTCACAGCAAGAAAATATTGATAACAGAGCCCTTGCCAGAGAATGTGTCAGCCAAGGTTTATTAATCGTGGCACTGCATCAAGAAACCAGCACACACACAAACACAATGAAAAGGAAAGGTGAAACCACCCTCTTGTCTCAGTGTGACCATATATTTGCAGAGCATTCATAAAAGTGTCTTGTGTGCACTTCAGTGTATGAGACCTGTGTATGCAGAAGGCAGTGAGGCATGGATCTGGGTTGCGTGTTTGGTGTCGTCAGCAGAGCCCTAGATCATACAGTTAAATGGAAAGTGCTAGTGCATAACCAAAAAAACTCAAAGCAGTAAACAGATCCATTGTCTACCTTCTGGTCCCTGCCACTTTAACTCAACCCTTTATATATACTCCTTCAAACACACACAAACACGTTATCCTGAGCAGCCTCTCACATGTCTCTCAATAAGTTCAAAGGTTAATAGTGTACTCCGTTATGACTATGGGATAAAAGGTTGGATACAGAAACTAATAAAAAACTTTTATGGTTCAGGTCACCTGCTATTTTGCAAATAGATAGGTTCCGGAGTCAAAAAAATCTTGTTGCAATTTTTCAAATCAACCAAAGATGCCACTTCAATATAATGCTAACAGTCTATCTATGTCTGCAAATCTCACAGGTATTTTAGCAGGATTTTCAGTAAATATATCTTAGTCGATATAACTGTGATGGGGACAATCTTTGCTATGTTGTAAAGCAACTCCATGACGTTTTTATCAGCAGATTTCAGTATCATTTGCTGCTGGTTTTGAGGCGTGTCTTACCTGTTCACAAAGAATTCTGATTTTAGCAAATGTGACATTACACATACAAACGGTCCCAAATAAAAGCATGAACAAGGTCAATTGAGCTGCTCTTTGTTTGTAAGTCAAAACTTTTTTTCTTCTATTATTTTGCTTTAATTAGAACTCACATTCACAGCTAATTTGACAGGCACAAATTAACATCTGCTACACAATGAACTGCTAATGGAAGGCCTGAAATAATGAAGAAAATAGTTCAGAGAAACAAAAAGATGATCATTTGTAGACTTGGTTGACACTAATATGGTCATTAGATATTCCTCTTCATAGTGTACTGAGGTCTGAAACGTCAGTTCGAGATGTTGAGTGGAGTCAGTGGAGTGAACGACTTTGGCAAATTCTTTTTGAGTGGAATAATGTGTTGCTCCACATACAGACACTTTTCCACTTCACCAGCCTTCCTAACAAGCATTGCTACTACCTGTACACACATACGCACACAATCACATGCGTAAGTACGCACATGCATGTGCGTGCACATGCTCCCTAACACAACTCAACACAACTAGAAATACTCGGGCTAGGATATGATATCTAAAGCAACCAATCCATGTGTAATTGAGGCAATTCTAACCATTAACTTTGGAAGCTCTTTTTTCTTTTAGTAGCTGCCGAAATTCACAGAAGTAAAAATAAAACGTAAACGAGCCAACAATTGTGGGATAAGAGAAGAGAGGCAACAGTGGTATTTCTTAGTTGTGGCACATTAAAAATGCATGCTACACCACACATGCTGCCTCGCCTGATAATAATGGTTGGCATTTTTGTTCTTTATAGCTTCTAGTGGCCCCTGAGGAGCCTGACTGAACCAGACAAACTTGTGGTAGAGGTGGCACGATCCCAGCAGCGCATTCACACACAAAAAAAAGCCTAAAGCCTGGCTCATGCTTCATGTGGAATAAAATGCAGGGTTATAAAAGTGATGCAACTGTGGCTGAAAAAAGTAAGCAAGGTTTTGTCCCACACAAGAGTGTGCAATAGGGAAAAATTATTTTATGGTAAGGGGAATGCAAAGAACAAAAAGACAATTTACCTTGTAAATCAAATTAAGAGAAAGTTTGACAGCAGAAATCTTAAAGTCTAAAGCAAACAAATGGAATTTGGCATTTCAGCAACAGAGAATAGTGGGTTTACAATCGAAAAAAAGGCACTGTATTTGGCTCTAATAGCTAGTGTGTGCAGGTCAAGCAGCTGGAATTTCACATATTTTGGTTTAGTCACATAGTCTGGTAGTTTTAATCTGTATGTGTACGAAGAAAATTCGTGAGTGCTCCCATAATGTGAATTCTATAGCTTTAATCTATTTTTACTCCATGTTTCCATGAACTTCCAAGATGTTTGTTTCTACTGTAAAGAGAAAACTCAAAGGGAGTTGCACTATGTTTGACAGCAGAACATACCAAATTAAATTTAATGTAGAGTGTACTGCAAGCTTTATATCTGCTGTCTTCTACGTCATCATACAGTAATTCACAGGGTTTTTCCGCTCTGCAAAGGACCTTGTTGCAAACCTTTTTTTCTTCATCTATTGGGTTATTTATGTTAAATTGATTTGGTGCAGGTAACATAAAGCAAGTCTTATTTCTCATGTGTATTGATACTCTGTCTGCGTCCAGCACAAATAAAATTTCTACTAAGTTACATGACGGGTTGAACTTTTGGCTGCTCTGTAGTATTTTTAGTTCAAGCCATTAAAAGCTCATCTGGCTCAAAGATGCAGTTGATGGTGAGATTCCTTGGTTACTTTCAATGCTGAATACAATGGTTTGTCTCGTACCATTCCAACATCTGCTATATGGAATTGTTGTTGTGTGAAGCACCATATGACTTGACAGTTTCACTAGCTTTGTAAGAGACATGTTTATGTGTCAAAAACCAAGGCTTAACTGATTAAAAATCAATGCAATAAGAATAATGTGAATTGTATTTTGGTTTTTATTTTACTTTGAAATACTTTACTTTGATATTACAATATCGGGAGACTGTGGGTGGCTTCTAAAAACCTATCCATGTTTTTAACAGTATTTATCATATACTGTTGATGGTTGAAATTATGTTGTTTTTGCAGCTTCTTTCAAGAACTACAGCAGTGGTGTTATGATGTCTGAATGTATCAATGTGACAACAGGCTGGTGTCACAGTGATTAATCCCTTTCCTCCACAGCCTTGTCACCTTCATAACAAAGCAACAATACCAGATGCCAAAGCCAGCCCACACGTCTATTGTTATAATTACCTGACCTTCAAATCCACATTAATGAGCCCTGGATGATCCCATTCTCTTTCATCATTTGGCTTCCGAGCCCTTCTTTTATCTAACAAGGTCACCTTTCACAACACTGCTTCTCCCTGAAATACACATCCCCCTCATAAATATACATCTACCTGCATCTGCTCAACCCCCAATCCTAAGAATGGAGCGAGGAGAAATTACAAGAAAATAAAGCTGTAGGTAGGCTCTGCAAAGCGGGAGTTTGTATTTCTTCTGAAGTTGACACCAAGGGAAGGTCAATGCCACCAAAGTTACACAGAGAAAACAACTTTCTAACGCGTATTGAAGTGTTACTTAATAATTGTTTTCACCACTAAAGACACAGACTACTAACATGAAGGAGAAAGACTCACTGCAAGGGCTCTGAAGGCACGATGCAAAGGGCAGTGGAGAGAGCAGGGTTCATTAATGAAGTTGTTTCGATCCGTTCCCTCTATTTTAATCACAAACGCACTGTGGTTGTCACAACAGAAGAACATCTGCGGTTTGTGAGAAACCACAACACAATAATAGGAAAACAACACATTCAAATATTCATTAAGTTCTATTATATTTCAGCTGCAGTAGGACAGTAGTTGACTTTAGAGAATTTGGATACGTGAAACGGAGTTCCACATGTTATTAATAAAGAAGAGCTGTTGAGAGCCCTAAAGGAAATCCCTAACAACCTAAATCATAATGATAAGTAATGTCTAGAGGAGATAGAAGAGTGCCACAAATACCCATATAAATACTGAGATTAAAGTACACTAATTAAACCAGTTAATGACACATGTAAATGTTTACGGTAGCATATTGTCAAATATTTTATTGAATGTCTTGACATCTCATCACATCTCATTGCTCACGGGCCTTAGGCGATCCTACAGACCACTAAAAATACACGAGACATTTACAGCATATAACTGTTGATGACTGAAAAGATCCATAAAGTAATCAAGCCAGGCTTTGTTCAATGGACAAATTGTAGTTTTAATATGCACAATGATGTACAACACAGCAAGATGTTTTAACTGATATTCACCAACTCTGTGCATGTGTGCAAACTTTGAAGAGGCACAATCATTTTCTGGTTGAAATGAAATAGGTTATCTGCAAACATCACAGGGCCCAGTGTCATTGCAGAGCACTGGCAGGATTTGGGCCAGCAGCTACATATTATGGATTTATCTAGTCTCATTTCTGGATTTATCAGCCTTGCGTTAATGTAGCCTCTTCCTTACTGGTGATCAGGGATGTTGGTATGGTAAAGACCTGCATGGCTCCTCAGGGTCTTCACAGTCCACTACCCCCAGCTAGGTACCCAGCAGGCAGCCAGACAGTTCCCCTCAGTATATCCAAAATAACATGGCTGGGATTTCTCCAGATGGAAGAGCCAGGACAGCATTAAATTGGAGATCCTCAGCAACTCGAGTGTGGTTTCTGAATCGACTTTCTTTTTACATATCACTGCTTTCTCTTTGCAGCAAATAAAAGTCTGGAAATGAGGGTCTTGCCCTTGATAGCCAGGCCAAGGTATATACACTCAGAATTAGAGTCCATATAGCTTAAGTGCAGAACACTGCATTAATGAAGAGTGCATTGTATTTTTTAGCTAACTTTTTTAACACTAAATGTATTTTAACTTGTCTTACTTCCTTAGCAAAATGTACTTAACCAGCACTTAGGAGAATCCATTCCCACCAGAGTCTATTTGATCACAGTGATGTAAGTGTGGAGGTGATATGTGAAGTGAGTCCCGGCTCCAGAAGTACTCTGTTTATGTCACAGAGACTAATCTCACTGGAGCGGCAATGGCAATCAAGCTGGAACAACTCAATCGTAACTCTGGAAGACAAAGACTATATTATACATGATGCCATGGTGAAAAAATATTCCACGAAGGCATCTTCTTTTCTGCTTATTGAGCATGCTGGGTAAAACGGGTTGTGTGTTACTTAGACAATTTATCAAAATGGGGAAGACTGTTATACTGTATTTCTACAGCTTGTATGTACATTTCTACAGAACTTAATATTATTATTTGGGAGATCCAATGACTCAGTAAAGTACAATGTCAAACAACAATTTAGCCTAAATACACAGCACTTTTAGAAACTGCTCCTAAATCAAGTGTAACAGACTAAAAGAAGACACATCAGTCCAGTCTACGGAAGCGCATGATGAAAGCTCTTACAAAGACAGGCCAATCCTTCCTGGATGAGACATGATCTCATAAATAATCATACCTGTATTAATATTAATAGTGACAGTTGTAATGGTTTGATGATGATCGGAGGTATTTACTTTGAGATGGTTATTTATTTCCCGTACTTTGTAATGGAAATAAAACCGTTTTACACCTCAAAGACATTTTCCATTGTGCCATCTCTAACTCACAGTTGTCCCAAATCACAGGCCACATATCAGATTAAATCACTGCAACAGAAAAAGTGTGGTTCTACAAACAACTTTTTGAATGTTAGGTTTACTGCTTTCCTGCCCTATAATCATTAAAGCTAAAAAATAAGAGACTGGACTGAATACTGTGTATTCATATCATACTGTGTTACATGATATTTGTAAGATATTGCAGCTTATAAACTGTACAAGTATACTATAGCACTAACAGCAAAATGCGGTTTACACTTACATAATAACCTCACAGTTCCTGCCTTTTGAATAACAGTAGAATTATCTTATATACAAAAATGTCATGGTCTGATACAATAATAATAGTGTAATATTGTTTTGAGCTTCTTTCTTTTGTATCACATATGGATCAAACGATGTTCACTTCAGTGCATCATCAAACAGCATCTGTTTTTTTTCCCCACAAACACATCCACACAAAATCCCAATGAATAATTTCCTGCTCACTCGGATCTGCGGCCTTCTGTTACAACAAAACAAAAAAGAAAACCTGTTTCAATTGCTTATTCAAGGGAAAAAAAAGGAACCTTCGAAATAGTAAAGCACAGTGCTGACACCATTAGAATTTTACAATCAGACAGGCAGAGTGTCATCCTTTTGACAATGTCACCAAATAAATCTGAGCTTGAATAAAACATTGAATTTGCAAGATGAAGAGCATAAAACAGTTAAATATTTTATCTTTGAGGATTTTTCCATTGTGAATCTTGATGTTCTGTTTTAAAACTCATTCAGTTTATGTCAACTGAATTGATTCGATCCATCAGTCTTCTCAAATCAAGTTTATAGTACGTCTCACTGATCTGAAAACATCTTGCCTGGGTGACACTCATTCTGTGTTGGAACCTCTCGTTGCTTCATCACCAGTCTGAGGGCATCCTTTGACTACTTTTTAATGATATTTAAACAGAGGACACGATTTGGTTTAATAGAACCTCCCTAACTCATCCGAAACTATAGCCAAAGAATTTGATCCACATCAGCCTGAACAACTGAAGTCCACCATTGTATGCATTCACCAGACTCCTCAATTACTTATGTCTGAAAAACTAGGTCTGACTAGCACATGGCTAATTACTACGCATTTTTAATGGATAAAGCACGTAAGCCTACCACGGTGTTTTTATACACATATTTTATACACATACATATTTCATTTCACTTTGGCAAATAAATCTTATACCTTTTTTTTGTATAAGAAGGTTTTCCTCTTACATACAAACAAGAGAATGGGACACATTATCAACCACATCAAACTAAATAACTGACAGATGTGTTGCAGGCTGAGAGACTTAAATAGTTATCTTGGGGATACTTAACTAGGAGAATAGATTGACAATGGTTATATCCCTCTAAATGATATTGCCGTCCTCCTGCTGAAATATGCAGTGTTGCTTAATTGCAGCCGTTAATTGGCTTGCCTCCAAGCTCTTTATTTCATTGCTGAAACCCAACACACACCCACTGTAGCCATCTTAATGTTGGGATATGTGCTAAAGCCAAGATTTACACAATAGTTTCTCTCACTGATGTACTGATGAAAAGATTGTGAATTTACTATTGTGTGAAAAATAAATTAACTAGTGTCAGTGTGACTTCAGGTTGGTTTCCTATCGGTTATTAAAAACCCCTAAGAAAGCTGCCACCACCGGGAAAGTTTAAAACAGATGACAGTAGTTTTGTCAGGAAGGTCCATTACAGGAGTCCAATGTGTCCTTCTCAAATAGCACCTACTCAACAGTTCATATCTACTATAAGAGGGGAGCATCCAAAGAATATGACTAATTACGAGACGCAAACCCTGTGGTACGTCTAGCCAAACCAGGCCAGTTTTACATGCCACTGTCAGCTTTAATGTTCCCATGTTAGGGCCTATACAATAGGAGGGGGGCAGTGAACAGAGAGCTGCTTCACTTTGGCAGCTCTAAAACACTATCAAACACTAAATCACACTAGTACACTAGTTAGATTGTGAGTGGCCTGTCAATTCTGGAGAGCCAATTTTTTGTGGCTTTTACACATACTGAAGAAAATGAAGGTTTTCCTGAGACATACTGAGACTAACTGTAAGGTTGACTGCAGAGCTAAAGGAGAGTAAAACATGTGGGGAGGCACCCCTTAAAGATTAATTTAACTTACTACTCTTTATAATTCCTTTTCCTTGCACTTGGGTAATAGATGGAAAAGTGCCAAAGTATGCAACGTAATATAAGCATGAATAATCCAACATTAACGCTCAGTTTTAATGGTCTTGACTGGACATTTCCTGATGACATAGATCCCAGTGTAAAATAATATAAATCCACCCTCGCTCTCACACCAGGCTAACCAAAATCTCTGGCAGGTGCCTGGAAATGAAGAAAAACCTGAGCTGGGCTGAAAAAGCAGCAAATGTGGGAAAGGATGAAATGACAACACCAGACAGCCTGTATAATTCTGCATAAAATCAAACAAGAATTGACAAAATAAAAGCTGAGAGAGGTGGGACAGGATTTGTTTGTAATTCAGATTGGGAGGCCAAAAACGGAAGGAGAGAAACTGACAGAGGCAGAGGATTAATTCTCCTGTTTTACTGAGAAGAACTCGAGAATAAAATATACTGTGCTAAGTTTTGTTTTTTCAAACAACTTACAAGATAATAAAAAAAAAATGTGACATACAATATTGTTATCCAATGTTACATAACATACTCATTATTAAAATGAATATGTTATGTCACACTGGATAACAATATTGTATTTCAATATTGGAAGATCAAAAAGGCAGTGACATTTCAGGCAGGTACAACTTTAAGACAGCTACAGTGAAATGAAAAAGAATGCATGAAACAAACAGGGATTTGATTGTGATTTTTGGTTGGGTACATATAGCTAATATTGCCTCAGTCATAATACGCAAGATCAATAAGTACTGCACTACTCTGTCAGTTCCCAGTGTTTAATATGGGCTACGAAGCCAAAGTCAACCAGCTGGCCCAAAGACCCCCACTCTGAAAGTTGTTATAGGAAACATGAAAGCTATTGCAAAGGCAGTCTTAATAAGGTGAATCACTACACAGAAATAAACTTTGCGAAAATTCATCCCAACAATAATGTCAGAGGGCAGACAGACCTTCAGTGTAACCACACACTCTGCACAAGTCAACAAGACCTTTTTGTTGTCAGGCCCATTCAATAATACCTATAGTTACAAAGGCTGTTCCTACTGAGAGAAGGACTCAGCAGTAACCTTGCATCCCAAGGACACATCATTTGAAATGCATTGGGTGCCACGGTGCTGTGATATATCCTACTTCCAGAATTAACCTCAGTTAGTCTTTCCTGTCACCAACCAATCGGTGAGTATTAGTAGGGACAGGTCCCAAGTCCCAACACACAAATATATAGTACTTCTTGGTCTGCCTTTTGTATGTTTACCAGCACATAGGGCAAGAGGCAAACATGACAAATTGCTTGAAAGACCTCACAGGTCAGTAAGCCACATGTTTGACAAATAAAATCTAATTGTGAATCATTTGTTTGAAAAAAATCTTTTTTGGAAAAGTGAAGGATGGAAATGTCTCTGTGACCTCTATTACAGGCAGAGATCTATCTGTATTCCAAGGTTACCTCAACCATGAGGCAATCCAGTCAGTGAGCAAAAGGGCTCCTGTCTATGTGTCTCCAAATAGTAAATGTGAGTGCATTGTGGAGAAGAGAGAAAACTGAAGGCACAGATGGCTAAAAGCATACATGATTAAAATGCAATTCAGTTAGGAAGGTGAGATGGATGAATGACCTAAATGGAATCGGCAGCTGCACAGGTAGACTAAGTTTGACTAAACTGGTGTACATCAGTGGGTTTCAATTTGTCCCACAGTATCACAGTAGTCACCAGTTAAAAATCTGAAAAAAGTTAAGCAAATGATTAAACCAAAGATGCAATTACTGTGCATGGATTTCACACTGTACATGAAGTATTTGAGTACAAACAGAAACCACAAAATATTAACGAAAGCTGACAAGATTATTGAAAGCAGAGCCAAATTCTCTCAATCTTTTTAATTAAATGCAAAGATGGAAGCATCCCTTTACAGCATAATAACCGTCACACTGCTAAATTCAGATTTGGCATCAGATTAGAATCTTTGAGTTTTCTCCCTGAAAGCGCTGAAAGAATGTGACACTGTCTGGATTAAGGCACCACTTCAAAGACGAGGGACTTTGTGATCATTAATGGAAGTTCTAATTACTGAGGAGCCACCAGTAAAGGACCAGTGCTAGCTCTCGCAGCATTCATCATTTATGAAGCTGGACCACAGTTTCTACCCTCCAAAGTGTTTAATTGGCTTATCTCTTCTTCAGCTACGCAAAAGCACAAAAGAAACATGGCTTCGGACCCATTTAGAGGAACACTGAAAAACCCGCATAAGTCTATGTCACACAGCATAGTCACAAACCTTACAAATCAGCAAGACAGGATAGTTAACATTACATGCGTTTTTGACTGAACAAAAGTATAATTCATGAAACATAAGGCGGCAGACAGCAAAAAAAAATCTTAATTTGGTCCAGACCGAGGATCTAGCGAGGTGGTGCAATATGCCAGATACCTCTCGAAAAGATTTCAAATGCATTCTTCAAGTTCATTCCCACCAAAAGCTGATATCCCCATATGATTCATACTGTCTTGCAAAATCTACTGTATTCCTGGGTTGCTACAGTAAAGTTCTGATAATGGTGTTCAGAGCATCTGTCAGCTTGTCTTATAAACTAAACCCTTCAGTGGTGTGGCAAATAAGTATTATTTTTGCCACTGCAGGAACTGCCTGTTCAATCTTATTTATAAGTAATACTAGGGAAGTGGATACCTCCTGCCCAGTGCCGCAGTGTGCAAAAGAGGATGTGGTTTAATCTTTACTTCCATCTTTAATGAGATCTGATGCAGGATGAAGCAGGATCCTGTAGTAGCTGCTAGAACACAAGGAAGGTTCGCCAAGCTGCACATAGTAATGCAATAGATGCTGTGTGATAAAGTGATATACACAACCCATCAGGACTGCAATAAATAATTTTCTGTGGTTAGCTGTGTCAGTCCCTCAGAAAAATCTGAGAGAGGGGGGGAGAGAGAGAGAGAGAGAGAGAGAGAGAGAGACAGTAGTGCAGGATTAAACTCTCCAAGCACCCTGTGCTTAAATGAAATGGATCAGCCCAAATTCATTGTCTTCTGGTCAGTGTTCCCTGTTGTGTTAGCACGTCTGTGCACTTCTCCCTGGCTCATGTGTAAGAGGACTGGGGAAGACACACTCTTGCCTGATGGGATTGGATATCTGGACTTTTTTTTTTTTTTTTGGGGGGGGGGGGGGGTGTTATTTTTTCTCCAACTAACAGGGTGTACAAACATTTGCTCTACAACCTCAGTGGATGTGCTGTATGTTCCAGTAACAAGGTCTGACCCCTTTCCCTGAAGCATTTGAGGTATAAAAACATACTCTTCCAGCTCTGTGGGCTACTCAGGGAGCACTGATACCCTGTCAATACATTTCTTTGCCTGTCCTCCCCCTCGTTGCTTAAAGAGAGGAAGCATTCATTCTTTAAGTTGGCCTAATCAAGTTTGAATCGAGTTAAAAGCTGTGTGTCAATCTTTACTAGCACTCCGGTTGCAGATATGTAATCTCCAGTGGTGTCTCTTGGGCATATTTAACTCATACATAAATACAGGGATTGTCTCCTACAAATATATAATATGTCACTGCTGGCCAGACAGCAAGTATTAGTTACAGCCACCCAGTCTAGACTGGAGTCATACTAGCTTTGAGAACAATGATATGTATTTATGTATTTTCTCTTTTAGGGTTGACATTTTGGAACAGAAATATGTAGGAAATGAAGAACTAATTCCAATAATACCTTTTTAAAAAACAGACACACATACTCTCCTCATGGCGACATACACATACTGTACATAAGGAACAAATACTAAAGTTCTCCCTACAAAACCTTCTTGTACAGTTGCCTCTGCACGCAACAACAGTTGTGTTGGTCTACGAAGGCCAATGCTCCTTATGGGAGGCTGATTAAGCAGGAGGCTACATTCAAGCAAGCAGCCCAAAGGACAAGAAAAAAGGGAGGAGTCCCATTGTGGGAGACCATTGGCCCGCAATGTCTCTTGCACAACTAATTTAATCTATGATCTCTCCCACCCCAATTAAAAGACAAAATGGCCTCAGAACAGCTGTAAAGGGATGCCTCACAGGAGTGCACTAACCGCTGTTAATGTCAGAAGTCTCGTTTAAAGAGTAGCATCTGTTTAGGCTCAACACAGGCCTCATGCCTCCGAGCCCACTAACAGCAGATACAACCCTGCCCATCTGGAGCGTTGCAGCAACACTCTGTCCCCGACTCACACAATCGACTGACATTCATATTGTTTTGTTCAGGTCAGGAGACACCTTTAGTACTAAACTTTATTTGAGGTGAACAAGACTCATTATCAGGTTACATTCATTGATTTCACTATTAAACATTCCTCACTGAAATGTATGTGATATAGTAAGTATCAAATTGTTATTGGAGAAGCTTAACTCTAAAACCAGAGGAGGTGCAAATGGCTCAGTAAACATCAATATATGGGAAAAAACAGCCACTGTTCTCAAAACATTAAATCCAAGTGCTGTTATTCACCAGCAATATTAAACATGTCTGGCTTGAAACGTTTCATTTTCCAAATCACAGTGACGGCTGAATGAATTGGATGATTACAGTATTTTTGAACACTTTGGTTGTTAATAACATACAATATGTTGTATATAATTAATCGATTTCTACATGTAAATAATAGATGCTGAGGTTATAAAAATCCTGAATTCATCTGGGGTAAAAACTTCACAACAAACTGATAACCTGTGCAGGAATGACCTAACAGAAAGACCAAGTTTATGGTGAGTATAAGTGTGTGAGATTCCCAAAGCTATTAAAATTAACTCAGCTGTGATTTGATATTACTCGTTTAACTTCTCAGGACCGGCAGCCTGTAGCTTCCTTTCAGATCTCTCTGCAGTTGGTCCAACAGACACACACCACCCTTCATTCTGATTCAAGGAACAGGAAACAGCAGTGCATACAGTCAGGAAATGGGCTGCCAAGTGAGAGAACAGGAGGTTCAGTAAAAAATGAAATGACATTTATTTAGGAAGAAAGCTCAGATAATTCCATTGTTCGGTGGCTTTCTACGAGGAGTATCCCAATGCATGTTCATCACTCCTGTCAAAACAAGCTGTAAACACTGATTATGTCATGTCTGGATGAGGTCATTTTATAGTCAAGTATCCTTCCATGCTGCCTTTGTGTGTAGAACCATTGTATTTGGAAGTTAAGATATTCCAAAACTATAATTAAATAAAACTTCTGGAGACTTTGGGACTTCTATGCATGAGGGCAATAAAAATAATTTTGTGATGCACTTCATATCTGCTAATATATTAAGGGACTTGATAGAGTTGCTGATCAATAACAATGACATTGGCTTTTAAAATAAACTCATTTAATTGGTTTCAGCACAAATATTCCCACAAATTATTTTTAAGACACACCTAATTCCTCATGTAACTCCCAAAAACTCCTTCCCATAAAGACTTCCAACTACTGTTTGGTGGAGTTTGGTGCTACGAGTTGGCATCTGGCATCCTAACACACTCAATCTGAACACAACTGAGAACATAAATATGTTTTCAAGCAAAAAAAAAAAGAAAAAGACAGAGCAATATTATTATAGCATTTTGGATTGTGATATATTCTGTCCTCTAAGCTCTCCTAGGATCTGTCCTCTATTTAGCTGAAGTCTCTTTACTTGTGACTTTCTATGTGCCGATTCAAGGTTATTTTAAAGCCATCTTAAATCGAAATCCCAATCGGTGTACTTTCATTGGCAAGATGGTTGGTTTGTCAATGAAAAAAAGCCTTGCTATGGGCCTCAATCACCACACTACGCACAGACATCCAATAAGAACCTGTTGAAATGTTTGCGCCTGTTCGTCATTTACATTTTTCAAGTAAACTGTTGTCTGCCACTGGTTGACCATTTTAGGTGACTGGTTGCACTGTTTACAGGTGGGCTTGGGCTGCATTCTTCCCATTTTACTATTTTCATACTGTATCATTTCCACCTTGAACCTTGAGTAGATGGACCAGCTGTGACACCACAATGAATCAATTTCAGGTGACTTGAAAAGGAATACATCCTCTTTCAGCTCCTTGCCAGCTCCTTGCATGCACAAGGCTCTACCAAATCTATCTTTCCCCAGCTTCAGTTTCATTGACAATGTAGCAAGAACATTATAACAATACATATGGTAATTCCTATACATGTTAAACTCAAACACGAATAATTTTCTTTGTTAGTGCCTGTACCTCAAGTAAATGGGTTGAGACGATTATCAAATATATAGGACTGATTTATCACAGCTACACACATGTCCTGACTCATCAAAAACAGCAGAAGAAAGCAGCTGTTCAGCATGCATTCTCAGCAGCTTTCAGATGGCCATTATTAAGGAATAAGTATTGGTAATCAAGTTTATCAAGTACACAAACCTGCAGTTTCCGTATGTTTCAGCATGGTTCATGGCCTATATATAAAAACACAAAATACACCAAAATGTAGCACTTAAAGGACCTTTTGGATGCAATAAAATAATACCAAGTTAATGATTTTGGCGGTGGAAGGAGAGAAAGAGTTGGGTGCAACATAAGAGATCTGTCAGTGTCCTTATCCTGGTCACTTGTTTACAGTATCTCTAAAATGAGAAATATGAAATCAAATTGCCTAACATGAAGTGGCTAAAATGTATTTTTATTAATATGTGCCATAATTTTTGATAGTCACTTACTCTCTACCGCTTAACTCAATACTCAACATACCATACACAAACCGTATTTCTGTATTTTTTAGAGGAGGAAATAACTTGTAGCTTCTAGGAATGGGTGCAGCTGACACCAAGACAATAATTATAGTATATAGACACACAAGAATCCTGAATATCAGCAGATCATTATCTTCCTGTTGAACATTTCCTGGGATTGGTAAAAATTGTGCTCATTAGTAGGGGGTAATAATTGATTAACTATTACGTGTAAACAAGGTCCCTCTTGAGTTGGTATGATCACAGATGTACTCTGAATAGCTAAATCCAGATATTTCATTACTTACAGGCTTATAATGTGACTCAAAACCTTTGGCAGAGAACCAAGTGTCAGATCTATGCGGTTAACGGTTTAGTTTTTTAAACAATCGTGCGCAGGTTAACAGTATGCATTACTTTCCCGACCCATGCATAGAAAACAGCCCTGAAGCAACCATGTGATGTAGTGCTCTTATATTTATGTCAGGCATTTAAGCAAAGGATAAGTTAACATTAAATCCATTTTTCTGAGTTAGTGAATTGTGTGTACAGTCACTTTATTACACTATCAATTGATCTAGGTCCCTGGCAATAATAATATCTTCATTTCAACATAAGGATTTGCCCTTTTCCTGAGAAAATGCAGTAATTCTGTCTGCTAAACCAACAAAAATCTAAAAAAAAATCTGTGATGTTCTCTGGTACACCATGCTCCCAAACACCAACACACTGCCGCAACTACTACTACTGACGCTGTGTTTATATATATATTTTTAATTTCCATTGTTGGAGACCTCCTGACATTATACATAGGCTCATCTTTGTATAAGGTCAGTATATTCTGCTGTTAGATGCTGATGGGTTTACATACCACTGTTCTGTTGAAGTCTTTTCCTCATCGATATGTGTTTCCCATTACCTTAAACAGAATCTAATCTTATCCCTAACCCAAGCCAGTCACCTTCTGAGAGGCTTAACCTGACCCCAACCAGATATCTCTAACCATATCCTAACCATATCCTATCCTAAAGCCCTCAACCCAATCATGGACATTAACAGCAACAGGAAATACAATTCTAGCAGGAGGCAAACACAATCTACTAGTAATAGTAGTAGTAAGCTGGCAGTCTACATTGTTGATGAGTGTTAAGGTATTAATCAGCGTTACAGTGTTTGGAGAAAATTTACACCCTTCCTTACACGTATTCACATCCCCGTTTCCCTAACTCTCCACAGCCTCTGCTGCATCTGTGGAAGCCTTGCTAAACTAAGCTAGCAATTCAAACAGCTCCAAACCACCATCTTGGCCATCAGTGAAAGTGAAGACTCGGGAGACTGAGGTCACTGTCACAGCTTTTCACGTCAGTTGGTAAAAAAAAGACGCTTCGGATCATGTGAGTGACACGTGAGCTATTACCAGACAGTTGGAGTTACAGAGTTACGTATGTGATAACTGAAGTTCAATGAGTTCTGGATAACCCCCAGATCTAGTATCTAGACATTATAATGGCTAAAAAAAAAACAAAACAAAAAGGCTTAAATGTGTTAAAGCTAAAACAAGGTGCTATGTTGCTCTTTAACTAGATTTGTCATGTTTATTGTTTTGAGACAGTCACTCTCAGATATCAAAATTATAAAAAAGTAATTTCAGCTTGTTTGATATGGTGAAATGTCCTGAGTTTAACTTCAGAACTTAAACCAGTGAGATGCCTTCAGCTTTTGAAAAATAAGAATGCCCTGCCTAATTAATGACTATACAAGCCACCAGCTTCCATGTTTACCCTACTCTGTTGAACATTATCTCCAGCAAGCTGTGTCATCTTTGAAGTCCTGCTTAAGTATTTTTGGCAGAACAAGCTCAATTATCTCCTCTGAGATTAATTGCCCCTTAAAATCATGACAGAATTTCTACAAAATGGAGCAACATTGGAGGTATTTTCACTCTCCTTCTTGTTAGCCTTGTCTGACTGTATCGGGTTGAACTTTTGAAATACACACTTGCTCAAGGTCTGTTTGGAGATGGAGCAGGATTTTGCTTGAAAGCTTCAGGGTAAAATCCAGCACATAAATTGTTTTCCATCACAAGCATAGAAGAAAGATGGGCAAGAGATGTGTTTGCCTTTATTCTACAGGGTGGAGGAAACTTAACTACTGAACCATATTACTGGCCCTCTATGGGCTGCCGTTCTATAAATTTAGGGAGTTTGGCTTTACCGATTCTTCAATGCAAAGCAGGAAGAAAATTGAGTGTATTATCGAAAGGACAACATATGGTTACTGTGGCAATAAGAAACCTCTATACAATTTTGAAAAAAAAACAGTCCACAGAAGCTTTCTGTATGTAAAAGTACATATTTGTTATGGCAAATTATGGTAATGTACAAGGTCAACTTTGTTGTAGCAGCAAAAATGTGGTTGTTTACAGTATGTCCATGTGCAGGTGGTTCCAACATTTCCCATGCAGTAAAAAACATATCACCTCTTGGATAAATACTTGATTGTATTGTTTCCTACTCTTTGAGATAATAGGGGCTTAGATGGATATAGGATGTGATGTGGCACAACATATGATTTCATATGATAGTAAACTGTACAATACGATACAAAGCATGCAGGTGTATTAAGTGAGCTTGTAAAATAGATAATACAATAATATAATACATCAGACAATGTCCCTTTAGATTTCTCTCATTTTATATTTCATTAAAAGGAACAAAATATAAAAATCGGATTCTTCATCAATCAGAATTAGGCTGTATACTGAGTGATTTTCTGTCTGAAATGTAGCAAATGTATTATCACCAAACACATTTTTAAAGTATGCTACTGGTTTTTCAAAATCACTAGCTAATGACTAAATAACTTCTACCATATTATTTTGATTATGTGTGTGGCTGACAGCTTTGCAGTCACCCGCATGCTCTACATACTTGTTTCCCAAATGATTACATTACATAAATATTGCTTTAGGCCAGATTGTGCATTAGTACAACAAAATGTTGTTCCACCTCCAATATCAATGGGTTATTTACAGCTCAGCCCACTATAAATGCATCACCTTCACTTCTTAAGTCCTTAACAGATGTGTTGTGTGACCAATGCATAGTGACACTTGCCACCTCATGAAAACTACTGGTGCGCCTAACCGCAGTAAGAGTTTTTGGCACCGGTAAAACAAATTTACTGCAAGTAAATGCGTAAAACTAGACTCACGCAGATTTTACAAAAAAAGCTCCCTGAACAATCGAAAGACGAACAAATCTGAACAAACCAGAGAGATAATAGTAACCATCAGCAACTGAATGGCTACTTTGTTACATCAAAAACAAAAACATGTCTCATGACCCCTCTCAGCCGAACTTTTAAGAGTATCTCTTTGCAAAGTGCCTAAATCTGATCACTGAATTCATGAGCAGGTCTAAATTTAGAGGAGCCATTGTTTGTCCAGTCTCATTTGGATAGCAACATGCTCCTTAATGACGCCAGCCCTTAGTAAGAAAGAGGGTATTCCAAAAACACTAAGGTGAAGGAAGGAAATGTGACTGCGCAGGTTTTGAGTGGCTTAATCTCACACTAAACAGGCAAGTGTAGAAGGACACCATGCCTGGCTGCAGTCCTAATCGTCCTGAAAGAACTTCTTTGCGCTGCTGTTTAATCCAATTCTATTTAGCATTAATGCCCTCTGAGAGCTCCTGCCTTTCTGCTGTAAAGAACATTACAGTCACACAGGCAAATCCAGAAAAGAACAAGAGTGTGTGATATATTTGTTTTTTTAATCCAAGCATTACATTTTGAATTTTCCATCAGTCTAAATTTCATGGCAACTATTAGTATCATACAACCTGATACACTGTAGATATTAGTGACTGTATTTTTTTCCCCAAAAAACATTTAAAACAAATACCCTACATAAATGGAGACTCTTATGATAACAGTCCTTTTCCCCAAAAGTTACACATGCTCTTTTATACAACAATAAGAAACTGACATTTTCGTACTGCCTTTTATTGTATCTCGTCTCGTGGATTAATTCCTAATCGACTGGACTTTGTCTTTTAAAATTACACAAGTTAAAGAAATAGGTTGGACAATGAAATTCTCATTTTAAAAATGAAAAACATAAATATAAAGGTTATCATTTCTTCTTAATAATGGTGCTGCTACGGTTGCAGATATAGGCAGTTGAGAGGGAAACATGCATGGGCTGTCTCATCACCATGTTTTATGGATCTTTGCTGAAGAGGATTAAAAACTCCTTAGGATGCTGGTATTAGAGTTTTACAGTTCAACAGCTAAAGACTTAATGCTATTGGAAACAGTGACCGTTCCTAAAAAGAGCAACAGGGACTACAAAAGGGGTTAAAGACAGGGTAGGACTGAGCCTCAGCTAATGATGCAATGTGTGCAAGTGTCCACAGGAAAAAAGAGAAGGCCTGATGGCTGACTGAATGAGAGTTAGACTGGGAAAAAAGGGGATTAGACCCTTGGATCAGGGAAATTCAACTTTGTGGGCTTAGGTGAAAGGAGTTGGAATAGTCACCCATGCCTGCTCCAACCCGTTTTGTCCTTAGATACAATAGACTTAGCTCTCTGGTTATGATCACAACCCATTACTAATGCATTACCACTGAATTTAAGACAGCAATTTACTGATTGCCATCAATTTCAGATGTTGAGACAGCGTCTCGAGTCACCCATTTTGCAGAGATTTGTTATGATCTGATTAGCGTTTGGGTCCCCAGTGAAAGTGCCAACTGCTCCTGATCCACATGGATGAAAAGTGCATACAGTGAGATGAAGTGAGGAAGGAAATAAATTAAGGTTGCTGTGGCCATTTTGTGTGAGGAATGAAGAGCTATTGCACTGCATTCCAAAAGCTTCGACTGTTGCTTTAAATGAAATGCTTGGCTTAAACGCGCTTTCTTGCATGGAACTTCATGCAAATCTCCGAGCTGCCCTCTGACCTGCAGACAATTGTGGGGCAGTACTTAGAGAGCGCTCCCAGAGATTCTCCCCCGGACTCCAATTAGGGGGGCTTCAAATTGCTATACACAACAGGCTAAATACAGGCCAGAGCATCTTAAGCTGCTCTGCATGTGCTGCATAGCCTGCTGGTTCCATGGCAAATGCAGTGAGAAAGGTGATTAAGTATTTCCAAACAAGCCTTCTGAAAATTGTGGTGTTATTTGAAATGTTTCACTATTTACAACCAGGGAAAGCATAGATAAAAAGAAAATTAATGGTCAAAGAAGACAGGAAGAGCACTGTTTATTAGACGTGTGGTTGTTTGAGTAAATACACTACAGCACATTACACTTCAAAGATTAAAGCCGGAGTGCGAATATGTAAACGTGTATTGTTGTTTATTTCCAAAAAAAAGTGTTATCTTAACTGACCACTGTACTATAAGAGGTGTAAAATTTGGCAAGTGCTCTGCACTCTAATAAAAGGAATGCAGCAGTTAGGATAAAATGCAGGCTGTACCACACATAATCCTGAGGCAGAGTGTGAAACATACTGTATAATGTATGCACAATAAGTAAAGCTGTGCCACTACAAGATAAAGGGCTGCATTTACCCCTTATAGTGAATACAAGTCAGGGCAGCAACAAATTAAGGTTGTTGGTATGAAGAAATAATGTGTGAACTGTGGGTAGAAAAAAAAGCTTTGTAGTTGCTACATAAAAAAACAAATCCCGTAAAGCTTTGTGATAATTACATTTTTAGCTGGATAGTATAAATAGCACAACATTGCCTCTGAAGGCAAGTTCATGTTTTCTGCTTGCCCTTGGATGAACATGTACTGCGGACGTGGACAGAGACGCACTTCTACTCATACTCCAATCGGGGGGATTGCGTACGCATACATGTTTCACATATGCGCACTAGAAAACGCACACAGCAAGTAGAAGTGCTTCTTTGTGTGTAGTATTTGTCTGGACAACATGAAAAAGGCATTAAAAAAAAAAAACAACTGTGTGTGCGACCACTTAACAAGAATAGCACTAAGGATGGGAAATAAACAGTACATACATATGGTGCTCAAGACAAGCGTCCAGTTTCCTAGTCTGGCACATGCACAGTTGGTGCGCTCACGGTGTGGACAGGATGCACTGACACAAAGTTTGGGCTGCATGGTTTACTTTACTAACTATAGCATGCAGCTGTACTTTGCTTTTTCCATTTAATCTAACAAAAACTGCATGCTACTGGTTTTGATTTGAATTATTATCTTTGCATGAAAAGTATAAATTAAAATCCATTTCAACAAGAAATTACTATATGCGGCCAGCAGACCCGGTAATGATGAATTACAAGAAGCAATGGAGTTTCTTATTTCATCCTCTACACACCACCTTGTGAAGTAGACAGTTGTGAAGCAGTCACTTAAATAAACAGAACACTTAATCTGAAAGGTCACAGGTGCTTATCAGAATGTGAGGGCCGCTTGCTCTGTAGCTGAGAAAATGCTCTGAAAGGCACTGCAAATGAGAGGGACCGTATGAAAGATGGGCAGTGACAGCATGGCTATAGACACAAAGACATGCATAAAGATTTCACTTAAAGCTTGCCAAAGCACTTATCACCTGTCACTTTGACCGAGCATCTGCTTGCCAATCCATTTGAGTGCTCAGGTAGGTTGTCTTTTTTCCCCCATCTCATCAGAGGCGCATTGAAATTCAACCGCTTGCATGGGTTGCAATGGGTTTGAGGAGAATTACCTGAGCAGATTAGAGCTGGAGACAGCTGGAGAGAGCTATCGTCTGATCATTCCAGCTTTTCCTGCTTTATTTGTTTTCCCTGCACTTTTAGCTAAATTAGTAATTACAGTCACCCAGCCAATCTCACCATGGCCACCATGAAGCCAAAGACACACCTGCAGAAGTGCCACAAACAGTTTACTACTGCACAAACTCCGACAAGCTATTGAGAAAAACTGTCTCTTCTGCAATTCCCATGTGAAACCTAGTAGAATTACAGCAGGCAAACAACAAAAAAGTGTAAAATTGAAATGACTGTTGAACACTAAATGGTCTATCAGCATAGTTAGGCTGTATAGCTCAGAAAACATCATGCAGAATCAGTTTCTTACAGTAAAAGTCATCATATTGTCAAACAATTCAGGGCAACAGAGGAAGCATTAGGCTTAGGGTTCCATAGCATCTAATCAAATCTGAATCCACTATTAAATCTCCTTATCAAATCTAACTATTTTCAAATCCCTTATTGAATATATTTAGCTTAGTTTTTCAACACTGTTGAATAACAAAGTTATAAATAACTCAATATTAAAGTAAAGAAAACTCTTCAACTGTGATGTTCAATAAGCTTTTTATTGGCAGAGAAGGAAGAAACACTACAATTTTGAAGGGCAGTCTAATTAATGATTGAACCTGAGCAGTGTAGAATATATTATGTTGACTACCATATATCTGACACAACGTCCAAACAATTTTATTATTAGTTTAATAATTTGATTTTAAGTCATATTAACATTTTGTTACACGGAATAACAAAAAAACTGTGGCTCTGAACCTAGATCCTTTATTAATGTATAGTATGATTGTACTTTTTACACCAAACTGACTTGTTAGTGCATGTTTTTGGCGTAAATCAAGTTTGGTCCATTTTTCTATAGATAAGTTGACCCTGAATTACCTTTTAGGATGACTGTATAGTATTCTTTTTTTTTTTTTTTTTCCAATTCAATTCATTTTTATTTTCCATGGCATTCAAATGTGGCTTTAGATTTATTTATTCATTACCACTACATATGTTGTCCAAAATTTAACTGGCCATGGAAACCCAACTTTAGTTAGTTAGCTTGAGAGAGGGGAAAACAGAAGGTTCCAGATGTAGACTAACTGTAACCATGAAGCCTTTTTCAGACGTGGAATCTGCAACATTGCTGGATGTTAAGAGTGCTGCAGTGCTTACATGGCATTTAGCATGTGAGAAAGAGTTCTAAAGCCCTTTTCTGACCTCATTGTAGTGGCAGCACTGATGGAGAACAGCAGTGAGTTGGAAAACAATGATATCAAAGAAGAAGAGTGTCCCCAGATCTCTCACAGGCTGCACACAGTAATGGATTTTATAACTTATTTTGCAGTTGAACTGGTTATCTCCGTGAACAACGATCAATGTCAGCACTGCAGGAGGCTTGCACCAACTCACACTCTAAGCAGCCACGTGGATCCCCAAATACCTTTTCTAACCAACTTCATCACTTATTAGTTATTACATTTATAATTCTGCTACCTATTTTACAAAGTCCAACAGCGCTCAAGCAAAGTTTATAGCTCTGGGTGAATTTCTATATTTGCTCACATACTGTATATAAAGGGCTTTGCTGGCATGAACAAAAGTTTCAAATTTACGGGGACTGTGGTAATGATTAAAGTGAGAGGTTTTTTTCTCTTTTGCCCGGCAACACAAAAGGAAAAAAATCCCAAATCAAAGCACATCTTTAAAAATAGGTTCACCTGATGCAAGAACTTCTCCTCTACAACTTAAAATTGGCCCATTTACAGTATTTCTTGGTTTATTAAACTAATTTTATAACAAAATTAGATAACAAATGACAACTTTATCTAAGTGCGACGGTAAGACGGCAAAAATAGCCCTTTCAATATGTCTTTTTAATATGTGTATTTAACCTTGTGCATGCTGTAACCTTTTTGTTAATATGACTGCATTCAATTGAGGCTTGAGCTGTGTTGAAGTGGAATGGTCCTTGCGAGTCAGACTACTTGCATAACTTGGACATAAAATGGACTCAAAGTCTTTTTCAAACATGATGCAGACATGTACTATGAAATTTCTGGTGCATTTAGGGAGCATGTCTCCAAGGGGCATTGAGCTCAAATTACTTTCCGTTTCCACATAGTCACAAAGGTCTGCCAATGTTTTGGTCTGCTCAATTTATGACTGTACAATCCATACTAATTGTCTAAAAACACTCAGAAAACAGTCAAAACTGAGAAAAATTGACTCCATAAGCTTTTAGAATGTCCGAAAAAATACTGCGTGCATTTAAGAGCCATTTGAAGTCGTAATCACATTCTTCAATAACCAAATCATATTTTAAAAGCTGCTGAATTGTGTGGTACTATGCACTGTGCATTATTAATATCTTTGCAGACTGAGCGGGATCGCAGTGTCTTTGCCAATAGACAGTCATATTGGTTTGCAGAGTGTGGCTAACATTAGCAGCGCTAACACCAGCAAGCCTTCTTTCCTGGCATGTTAACGTCCACAAGCCTGTGCTCAATGTGTATGCACATTGCTCCAGTCAAGTGGTTATATGCTAGTTTATTCTGACACAGCCTAAAAACAACCTTATTTTCTAGATCAAAATACTGAAAAGCCACACTTGTAGTGGCGGGTGGCATCGTAACATTAAGATACAACCGTTAACTGGAATTGTACATTAAGAAAATGATTTTAAAACTTAATTTAAAAAAATTTGTTTAGCCAACTATTATTCCTGGTGCCAACTAACGAGGGTACCAAGATTGAATCTTTTAGTCGACTAGTCATGCACATCCATATTACACAGACTCCCAAAGTAGTATAAACAGGACTAAGTACGTGTCTACTGTCCATGGTCTGTATATCAGGGCTTTTATGGCGACAGTGCGCTCCCCTGACAGGTCCCTGGTCTCAGCTAACACCTCATTTAGCAGTGGAAGCTCGAGGTCAGGAGAAACCCAGAGACTGCTGTGTGTTTCAATATGACTGGTTATGGGTAAATAGATGAGCCAGGGGGTTATTCATACTGCGATCGGTTTCATATTCCATGAGGCCCCATACAAATGACCAAAGAAATCCTGGCTTAGAAAGTAGCAGCAAGATTTCTAAGCAAACAGCTTGGCAATTGCTCACTTGGTGAACCATAAACACAACTAGCTTTCTCTATTCTTTCTCTCACAATAGTGCTGACCAATATAGTGGCCTCCAGGTAGCAATCAAAAGAGCAAGGATATCTCAAAAAGTGCTCGGTGCTGTAAGACTGCTATAAGGCTTTAATATTTTTCATCCTTAGCACATTAATACCATGCCCAAAGAATACTGTGAAACCATGGACTTTTGCCAGGCCAGCTAGGCCTTCTGAGGCTGCCTGCCCATGCTGTTTGGGTTGACTCAGCCCAGTCACCATGGAAACGTGGTTGTACGAACAAAGGCAGAGAGTTTGTTAAACATGTCAGGGGCAAGGTCGGCTGGCCACGTGATGTGGGTGGTAGTGGCAGCAATCACTGGTAGAAGGTGGAGGGGAAGACTGGTTGCATGAAACTAAACAAAACAAAGACTTGATAACCTTATGTTGCTGCTATTGAATTTGAGCTGGGGAGCCACTGCTAGAAAACATCTCTTTTGTTGCAGTTGACTGACATCATGTGCAGAGCACCTAGCAGACCTTATGTGAAGTATAGCTGATGCTTGACACTTGTATCCACACACTCATACACAAAATCTCACAATGACAAAAAAAGATGTAAAGGGTGGCTCAGGTAAAGTGGTTCAGGTGGCTCAAATATCCAGACTGCTGGATATGTGAGGAGCTTCAAATGCCTGTCAGACTATGAGAAAAATCACACACTGAGTCCCAATGGAGTATTTTTTGTCACTGCATTCAGAAGAGCCATGCAAGGGTTCAGAAGCCTTAGCCCCAATTATAACCCAGCAGATTACTGCACAGCATACAGAGCACTGTTACACTACAGAAATGGGAAAAATGAATACTCAATATTACTTCTGCCACATGTAGCTTTAGATCTGACAAATGATGTGACTGATCCCCACCAACCCGCTGACAGATTTAGTGACAGAAAAACTGTTTCTTTCTGCATTTGCACTTGTGCAGGGATAAGAATCTTCTGCTGGCACAGCAAACAACAGTGAAAGCAGCTCTAACTCACTTCTGCAAGACATTAATTACTAACTCAATATAGTCTGAGATTACATTGGTGTTTTAACAAGAAAAGTAAGATTAAGAGGAAACGTGGACACATTCACACAGAATCAATTTCAACAATAGATCAGGAGATCTGTAATGGGCTACTGAGTCTGTACGGCTAACTCAGAAAGTGAGTATGCTCTTGTGGATAAACAGAGAGGAGGAAAAAGGCGCTCTCTCCAGGGAATGTTAGATAATTCCCAATTGAGCCCATTGGCTCCCACCCACACGCACATACACACACAAACAGAGAAGAGATACAAGCGAGAATATTTATTAGGAGTATACTGAACTCTAATTAAGCAAGGCGGAAGGAATACATGCAGGTGTAGGTTACACCAGTTTCTGAAACCCTCACTTCTCCATATCGCAGCCACACTGGATGACAACACTATCCCTTTCTGCGGGTATGACGTCACTCTCGGCCCACACCCCTACTCCTACAAACCCAGCACCCTGCGTTCTCTGCTCCTCCTACTGCACCTCTGTGGCACCAGTGCAGGCGTGAAATTCGGCGGGCTGGGAAAGCCATCCACACAAAAGAACAGACGGCAATCCACACCAGGAGAAGACACACTTCCTGCTTGACTGGCATATAAATTCATGTTGGTTGGCTCCAACTCCTCAACTCAGACGGAAAAAATGTACACGGCAGAGTAACGGGGCCAAATGTAAAAACACAGCTGTTTTTTTTCCTCTTTGAGAATGAAAGACATAACCCGTTCTCTGATATTTTACTACAATACTCTCCAGAATCAAATTAACAAGCAAAAACATCTAGTTACTGTATTCTGGCAGAAAGGGGACACTACTGGAGACAGATGTTTTCCCACAATATGAACAGCTGATAATGCACTCAAACTTAAAAGTCCAATGTCATTTTTACAAGAGCTGTTCTGGAAACACACAATACAGCTGCTATAGCTATGACTCCATTTTGGGGCATCACCTGTTGCTATGAAGTCAAATCAAAGTCTCTCCATGTGTCACTATGTGTGTGTGTGTGTGTGTGTGTGTGTGTGTGTGTGTGTGTGTGTGTGTGTGTGTGTGTGTGTGTGTGTGTGTGTGTGTTTGCGTGTGTGGGTGTTTGTGCATGTGTGTGCTTCAATGTGAGTTAGTGAGAGCATGTGTTTTATCAGTTGCTGGCGCTTGTTTGAACAGAGCCATGATGAAAGCTTAGTAAAACACAAGAGAATGTCAACCGAGGACTAAAGTCAACAGACAGAGTCTCGACTCTGCCAGGACCCCTGTGAGAGGGGCCTCGCCCTGCGACACCGCACCGGACTGTCTCTCCACACCATTTCTCTCCACCAACCTTCAGCAGCAAGACACAAGAATGCACAACACAGGGACAACTAAGTTCTCTGATACAGTATAAAGACATGAGGAGAATATGAATTATGAGACAGAGAGAGGGAGGAGGACAGAGAGAGGAGACAAAATACAAGCTCATAAAGAAGCACCGCCAGGCTGTTTTACTTTTCTTTTCCTTTTCCAAGCAGAGGCGAGTCAGCTCAGCATACAGGATTATAAAAGGCCGGGGGTAGACACTGTCCAAACACACCACTGAACAAGTATAACTAGAATATGTCCATTTCTATACTCTGCTGGTATTATTAAAAAAAACAACAACATACAATTAGAAATCTTCCTTCCGTTTTAAGTGGAATAACTGATGCAGAAAAAATATTCAAGGCAAACTGCAGGTACTGGTTTTGAATATATTGTTGAGATTACAGCCTCATATTTTTGGTCTGGTAATGTACTGTGAAGGCAGCAGAAGGGCAAATGGTAAAGCAGGCTGGGCAAACATCTAGCTGAAGCTTCACTTTTTTTTTTCTTTGTCCGTTTTTGTGTGGGAAGCCAGTAGAGCAAGCCTGAATCCCTATTGACTCAATGTGCTGAGACGTTTTCCCTTTTACCAATGCTAAAGTAGGCATGAGCACTAATCCTTAGGGGTTAAATGGAGCCTCCTCTGGGGTTTCCCTATCCTGAGAGAGCTGGGGGCGGCTGCTGCTGCAGCACACACTGAACTTTAATGTATTTGGCAACTTTTACAAACCACGCAATGGAATTGTAACTCATAACTCTCTCAAGTAATGCATCATTGAAACAGTGTTGAAAACAATTCTTGTTGGGTTTGTATCTGCTTAAATAAAAGGTTTCCCATGACAGATACTCAGGTGATAGGCATGAATAAGAGAAATGTTTCTGATGATGATAATTAAATAATGAAATTTTAATGATCACAGTGGTCGAAATTGGGTCACTGGAGCATCAGAGAGATAGCTAAAGATAAAAAAGTACAGAGAATTAAGTGCAAAACAGTTCACAATAAGAAGAGTACAATTAAAACATAGTTGGAGCACTGTAACAGGCAAAAATAATAATTCAGCGACTGAATATTTATACATATACGCACATACACACACACACACACACACACACACACACGCACACACACAATTTAGCCAAATTAAAACCGGTAAGTGGTTTTGATGTTGAGGCTGATTGATGAATGTTTGCAACTGTTCATATTATATGCAGCTGGGCAAAAATGCCTTATATGTTTACATGATCCTAAAAAGAAGACTTGGAAATGTTGATTATGAACTGCTTTAATGGGTATAAAAGAACAGATTTTGCAAAAGATAGTCACAGTGATGAAAGTTTCCAAACAGGAAATTCTGGCATTTTCTGTATAAACAGTGACCTTTACAAAGAGAGGAATGCGTTTTTGAGAGCCTTTAGCAATGTTCTGCAGAAACGTGATGCAAGCAGATACAATTCAATCAACAGAAAGAGTGTTCACCAATAACAATCGCCAGAGAAAGAAAACATTTCCATTTCAAATTGCAGAGACTGAGACAGCATCAGTGGCTGCCAAAGTCTGGCAGCTCCTGCCCCCAGTGTTTTACCTTATTACTGTGTATAAATTCACATCTCTGTTATTGCCTGTGTGATTGATGTTGGTTATAATGACACTACCTCTATTTACCCAACACATCAACCCATCTCTTCTATGTGATTTGCTGGTTGACTTCCTCTACCTTTCACTGGTTGTCTTTGATGGGTCAGCTTAAAGGAGTTCTTACTGGCCTGTGAAATGTCACAGCTTTGTCTTTATTGTTCGTTTGTGAAATTGTAGCATAGAAAGGTATATTTCAAGGCTATAATCTAAAAGAAGAAAAGCACTACTCCTGGGCCCAGACCTTAAAATACACCACAAATATTTACTTCTGGCTCTCTGTTAGCAGAGACATACTTCTGACTGAAGGATTTCAACATAAAAACATGTCTTGTATTCAAAAGCAATAAAAATTCTTAATGTTGATTACCACTAAATGATACAAGTAAGCAGCAAAAGGGTATAACCATGTCTATATAAGCACACTTGTCATGTTTAATTTATATCAATGATCTGCTTTTTGTCATGCTGTGCCACTGACACCTATCAGCACGGAAAGTGAAGTAAACCCTCCTGTGATCCTTTCCCAAGGTTTTCCTCCATTTCCCCTGTGAAAGGGGTTTTGGTGTATTTTTCTTTGTTCATTTTAGAAGAGACTGGGGAGGTGTTTTTGTCACTTTTGCCTTTAAGGTGTTTACAGTAAGTAAACTCTTCTTAACACAACTTAAATAGTACATAAGACTTCGGTTATTTACTATACGTTGAATATGTTACATTTAAATGGCAGTAAGTGGAAGAAAACAAGTTTATAACTTTGTATTAATGACATAATGACAAAAATGTATGTACAAAGTTTCAGTAATGTTATGCACATGTCACTCCTGATCCACCACTCTGAAATCCTCCCACACCTCATCCCCATCACCGCCGATATAATACACATCTACACATGCACACCTCTTGCTGAGGTTAACCTGAGAAACACCAGAGCAACAGAGTGGGATAAAGAGGGTCTACTCCAGTTACATCCAGTTTTACCTAAAACGTGTCATTCACAACTCCACCACAAGCACCTTACACTCTTGCGCTAATAGATGGGCGGGCAGTCTACGAACACTTCTTTCAGGAAAGTCATAAACGTCCCCTCATCTCAACCAGTCCTTTATTCCCCCATCATCATTCTCTATTGGTTTCCTTTGAATGTGACTCCCAGCTGCAGAGGAATAAGATATCCAATATCCAAGTCACTCAGGATCAGAGCCGAAGCACTGGTGTCAGACACTGAAGTGTAGACACCTTCCTGTTATTGGGTTGGTTGGAGGTGTTAACTAAAAACACCTTTAGGTGGAGTTTAATGCCAATTAAGTTGCTCCGGTTCCTCTGGTTTTCAAAATAGCTTAAACTGAAGATGCTTCTCACCACAATGAAAAAAGGGCAACATAACTCTACCCAGCTTGGACAGATAACGACATAAAAATGAAAAGTGAATTATATCACTCTAGACAACCAAGTGTGGAACTGAATAATGAGAATGTATTTTAAACAATTGATTGAAGCATCGGCTCCAGGTTTAGAGCATTGATGGTACCAATTTTTCTCAAAAATGCATGAACATATAAACATCTCTCATTGCTTTTGTACTTTTGTTACTGAACACTACTGTGTTCGGCTGTGGAAAAAACTAAGAGCTAAGAATTAATTTTTAAAATAAGGTCATTTTTGGATTTGACTCTTGAGAGTAAACAAAGTCAGAGTTAGTGTTTGGCAGAGAGAAATGAACACTTTGATCACGACGATGGAAGGTCTGTGTGATGAGAAATCTCTTCTCTTGTACTCCCCCTCTCTTTACCCAACATGCTATAGCCTAAAAAACCATACTTTCTGAATGTGTTCCAATCAACAGGACCATTACAGGCCTTGAGGGTTTGGATAAACTATCTTATCTTATTTAGAGCAGCAAAGACTTGGTTTGTTTCACGAGATAACATTAGCCCTGGCTTCCTCTCCTTACAGCTAAACACTGACTGACCCTGTCATAAGACACTCAAACACCTAATTTCAAGGGACTATAGCACTAAATTCACCCATATACTGAAGGAATGTGCTGCTGAGTTAAGGAATCAGAAAACTGCATGTTTGTCTTTACAGTTCTGTCGATGCTTACACAGGCATGTAGAGTCTTGTAAAGATAAATGCTACCATTTAACTAAGGCTGGAGAAAAGATGCTAAGTTGGCTAATTACAGATTTAGTGCAGGAATAGTAAACCAGTTACAAAACAAGAGAGAAAGGCTTCAATTAGCTACATGAGAGATGTATGCTGGACTGAGAAAACACTGTATGGTAATTCTATCTTTTAACTCCTTTATTGTGCTGATTAGTGCAGTGGGGGGGGTTGTTCTATCTAATCTGATCGCAGAGCATTGTGTTTGGGGTCATTAACCTATGGGAGGTCCTAAGGTTGACAAGCCCCCCCACCCCCCGCCCCGCCACAAAGACTCTCTCACTCACACACACACACACACACACACACACACCTTTTTTAGGACTCACTCATCCCTGAGTTCCTCTATCTCTACAGACAGCACAACAGAAACCACAAAAACAACCACGAAAAACAAAAGACAAGGGGAAAAACAGCCGACGGAGCTATTTGCATGGCTTGTCATTCTTCCACAAACACATGGCCCAAATGACTACTGACCGAGGCCCCTGGGCTTGCCTAAGCAGCAGGATGTCGGCCCCTTTAGTCTCTGTTGTTGTTGGCTCTTTTCTTTCTCTGGGCTGCATCCTAGTCCCAAGAGATGAAGGGGTCAACCTACCCCTCAACATCTGGGATCTGCATCAGAAAAGACTAGTACCTTACTGTATGGCCTGATAGCAAAACCTTCCTTCATGTAACTGACATCTGCATTCATATGCATAGAGATCCATCAGTTAAAGCTTTCCATTTTGGGCAATACCATGATGCCTACATTTACATTTATACAAACCCAAACTAATGAAATCCATCATCCTTTGACATATTTACCCATTTGCTGATTTATATTTTTTTCCATAAACCCTCTTTCTATCCCTGTCACCCACGTTACATCCTCTGCAAATCAAAAATGTAAATACTCCAGCATAACCAACAGCACCTCTCATCCACAAATCCTAGTTAAACTGTTGTGATACTGAAAAGCTGCCTGTTGGCAGAGCGGAGATGAAAGGCCTACAGCAAAGATTGCTGCTGATTGCCTGTAGAGGATGAATATGCAAATAAAGCAGAAGGTAAATGAAAAACAAAGCGGGGGTTTTGGCAGCAGCCTTTTACATGTTCCCCTTAATTTGGCATTGGTTAAGAACACGGAAAGTCTATCAATAATGAATTCCAGTCATAGCAAGGAAGGAGACATGAGAGGAAATCAGTCTCCATTTTTCCCCTGTGAGCCCTTGAGCATTTTTGGGGCCTATTGTATTTCACAGCTTTTCAGTGATCGCACACTAAGCTTAAGTGACAGATAAACGTAAAATTGAGGGAGATAAAAAAAAATAAATATCCATAACACATAGCTTACACAGCACCAATCAAACGGGGTCCGCAAGTTTTGGCAAACAGTCCAGAAAGTAGGGCACCACATCCTGCCAACTGCAAGCCCTATCTATTGACCAAAGCAAGGGCAAAGAGGTAAATCAATTATCTGGTTGAATGTCTGTCATGAGAGACAATAACTTGGCGCAGGACAGTCTGATATAGAACAAGACCAAGCACGCTTAACAGTTGTTTTGTTGCCACCAGAGCCAAAAGGCACTTTAGCCAGCACTTAGCAAAATCAAGTGGCTTAATATATTTAGCTATACTGTCCCTCTTTGTAAACACACACAACAGAGTAGGAAACAACCTGTCTGTTGTCTGTTGTCACAGTGAAATTGGCCAGACAGACCGGAGTGCATCCTTGGGAAAGGAGAGTGTCTGTCCCGTTGAACAAAAGATGAACAGGGCAACAGATTTACCCTGGTCTTGAGATAACAGAAACCCAACACCGTTGTCCTCCAGTGGGGCTCTTTGTATGTCTGAGAGAGGGTCAATCAGCAGCTGCTGACAGATGTGTCTGAAGTTGATTTAGGAGAGGAAGTCACAGTGAGGTCAGGCACAGGTTTCTCTGCTCTGTTTCTCTGGAGGGAAGACAAGGATCAAGTCAGGATGTCCAAGACTGACCTTTTCTCACCTTGTAGTCTCTGGCATACAACACCTGGACTAATACGATAAGATAGTTAAGATCATTAACACACTAGCAAAACATTAAGCCTAAGTGAAAACTTCGTGACACAATAGAAATTTTATTTCACACTGATTTACCTCCAAATGAACAGCATACAGGAAGACAATTTATATTTGTCTAGGAATCCCATTGGATTTCCAACAAAAGTGAGAGGCACTCCAGCTGGAAAGCAAACAATCTGAAAAACTCCACTGGAGGTCTAAGTAGTTTTGGCAGATGCTCCAGGCTTAAGTGTCTGTTCAATTAGGCACTCCAGTAAAGATGACAATCACGGTTTAACCGTGTGCTGATGTGTTGAGGCTGGAGCTGGACCACGTTCCGTCCTGGCAAAATAACCGAGCATGAGATGTCAGCGGTGGGCAGATATTTAGACAGTCACTCTTGTGTAGCACGCACCATTCTAATGAGGCCATAACAATTGCTGGGAATAAAAGGTCCACATCAGCTCATGAGCACACAATAAAAGAACAGAGTGCAGATACAGACACGGAGTGTAAATGGGGATATTAAATGAGTTGTGCTGTTGCTTGTATGTCAGGAGGTGTGTTAAGAATTCTATATTATATCACTTTGTGTAAACTGGGGTCATTGCAGTATATTGCAAAGTCTGGCTTTTCCATTCACCTGCTGTCAGAGTAAAATATGATTGGGTCTCTAATGCTATTTTTTTGACAAAATTTGTTGTTTTGCCTTTTTTAACGTTCATTAATGATTACAGGACAGCTGCTCTCTCTTGACAAACAGAAAACATGATTAATTTCAGCTAGATATTTTATTATCCCCCTAACAAGTAAATAATACCTCTCTAACAAACCTGCTTGTTTACTGAAAATGAATGCAGACCCTCCAGGCATTTACAGCTCAGTAGCATAATAGGATTGATGTAATTAACAAAAAGTAGTATTGACAGTAGTGAATGACGTGTAAGAGAGGAGTGTCCACATTACACAGACAGCTGCATATGTCACACAGATCTGATCACTGACCCACTGGAATCAACAGGAAGCTGATATTCAACAACAGATAAAAAGAGCTGCTCCATTGCAGCTCAGTGCACCAGGTTGGTGTCTGCCTTGTCAGGCAGCCGGAGGGGGAGACACTGGAGATGACGCAGAGCAGGAGAGAGAGTGTTGGCTGGGTCAGCTCTGCTGTACAACTCTTTGACTAACAGTGTGACTCACTGCTGCTTTGGGCCTAGAAGGGAGCAAACCCACTGTTTGGGTTCATTTAGACATGAAACCAAAGAGGGTGTAACAGAAAGCAGGAGGTGCAAAAGTCAGTACGGTTCAGGTATGTCAGAGCGACTCACATGTCTGTCCTGTGTCAACGCACAGACATACACATATGCATGCCGTATGTATATATACACGGTTGCAGCCACACACACAGAAACACATATTTGGAATCAGCAGAGCTCCAAATTCTTGCTATAAATTATTCTGGTTCATTATGACAACATCATCAAATATTCATTACCTGTTAAAGAATATCTGGTATGTGCTTCACATAAAGGAAAAGGCAATGGTTTTATTAGAATTTTAGATAAATTAAATAGTTTTGGTTTACAATTATGAACACTGGATTTTTTTCTCCCTTTTAGAAAAGAAAATCACATTTACTCTATCTAGATTTAAAAAAACACAAAAAAAACCAAAAAAAAAAACAGCACATGCAACAGAGATAACTGAAAAATCACAATATTTGTAATGAAGCCCCTGATGCCAAAACCCACATTATAAATTATCCTGACACATCTCAAACAAATGTGCAAATGAGAATTTAACTAGAGCTAACAAAACCACATGCCACCTAACACAAACCACTACAAGTATAAGGTTCTGTGTATCTTTCTCACCAAAATGCACACACATACTATACATTGCCACTTTTTTCCCTCCCCCTCTTTTTCTGGCAGTGAGCACTGCCTTCCAACCAGTGACTACTCACTTCTCTTAAGTGCACACATCAGACAAGGATGTGAGTGCCTTTCCCCTTTCCTCCACTCCCCCTAGTGTATCCATTCAACACTGCATCTTTTCTGTGCATCTCCCAAACGGGCGGAGAGAGAGAGAGAGAGAGAGAGGAGGGTGGGAGAGGGAAAGGGAAAGAGAGAGAGAGACACAGAGAGAGAGAGAGAGAGAGAGAGAGAGACCCCTCCTCCAGATGACATCAGTGCTCTATTGAAGCAAAGCTAGAGGCAAACACAACTCCACATTTGTATTGAGATCTACCCGTGCACCTACGTCCTTGCTCAGCCTACAGATTGTGTATGTGTGTGTGAGGGGGGGGGCACCAGCAAACATAGCAGTGTTGCTACAGACAAACTCCAAATAGCTCTAGCCTTGTGAATAAGAGGAGTTTTTTTCGGATCTGATTTTAAGTCCTCATAGCCTGGAATGGATTAATATTTTTTCCCCTGTTGTGAACCACAATTTAAGAGGATACCTGTTACTTTCCTTTTTTGGTTGATTATAGAGGTAAGTGTGTTTTCTGCTGGTACAGTCCTGTTGGGAATGCATCGTTTTCATCTTTCTGGATCTTCTTTCTGGCAGAAGGAATTTAAAGACATGCGGAATCCTCGGGAGTTGTATCTAATTAGTAACCATATTTTTCCCTCTCTTTATTTTTTAATACTCGGCCCAGTCGAAAAATATTGGGTTTCTCTGAGGTGGTTGTCTCACAGGGTTAGTGACGCTTTAAGCGACGGTAATGGAAAGAAAAGAAAAAAAAACATGAGTGCACCTTTCTTTGAAATAACGAATTTAAGCTCTTCCTTGAGTTTAATCACGACAAAATCGTTCTGCTCAGCTTGGCAGACAAAAATCAGACTTATGGAGACTGTTCATCCGTCTCGTCAGCACAAGCCCCTCTCATGCCTTCAACTTGCTGCTTCGATCCTGTGCGCCGTCCCCTCTTTATTCTGCGTGTGTCGAACAGAGACCACAAACACCGGATCTGTTTTCTCTCTCCCGTTTTCCACTCTTGTCCGTAGAGATGAATCTCTTGTTGCGAAACGCCAAATTTGCTTCTCGATCACATTCGTACCCTGCCTCAGTACACTGGTCCAAACATGTGTAAAGCACTCGAAGAGCAACAGGGAGGGCTAAAATCTTTTCCTGCCTTAATTCAGCCTTTGATTTGTCCTAAACCAGTGGGAAAATAAACAGTGGCGAATACGCAAAGTTGATAGGATTAGGGGACCGTGTGATTTAGTCTCGGTGTCGCAGCCCGAGAAGACTCCCCGGCGTGCAGCTGAAATTGCAGCGCAGATCCCGCGGAGTTGGACATGAAGGGGCAGCTGGAGAAACTCCGCTTTTATGCGTCCCCAGCGTCACTGTCTGGACGACTCGGACCAGATCCTAGTCACATCCTACCATACTGAAATGTATGACGTGCAAGTGTAAGCTTGTCTGCCGATCATACGGACATCCACCCTAAAAAGAAAAAAAAGAAGAGAAAAAAACCCCATCATAGCCTACGTTGTGCGAGCTATATGTATGCTGTAGGGGCGCAGTCACCGAGGTCCCCTGAAAATGCACAAAATAAAAATCCAGTGAAGTTTCATACGCACCAGTTCGCACACAAGCAACGGCTCATTTCACGCAAAAAATCATACTGTCCGTTACATCAGCAGAGCCTCAAAACAACGATCTGACATTTCTATGCAGTTACAGCTCTGTTATGACTTTCGTAGTAACGAGCATCCAGAAATTAACGCGGTTTATATTAAGATAAGATAGACACAATTCTGCTCATATGGCCGACTGACAGCAGAATCTCCACCCTAATGTAAATCTATGGTGCCGATGAATCAAAGTCTTCTGTTCGTTTCTCTCTCCACGCAAACCTGATATTTATCCCATTAGATCAATACAATAAAGTGGGCGCTTTCAATTCTCATGCACTGTATTTAAGCCGTATGTCTTAGTGGCAACACCATGGCAGGGACAGTTGCTAATCCAATTTAACGTAGCCTTTTGTCTCTATGAAATGATAAGGTCATCCAGGCTTTAAACAATGACTGATAAGTATATACAGGCTATAGCCTGATTTCAGTAAATCACTATAGCCTGACTTCAGGTGTCAAGCTTTGTAATGGTAGCTCTTTGTTGTTGAGTATATTTGAGAGACAAAAAAAAATAAATAGCCTGTTAAACATGGTAGATATGAGGACAGACCCAGTTGTCTTCGCTGATGACTGCCTGAGGCAAAAATCCCCAGTCAATTGCTTTCAGAGGGAATTCACATTGCAGATTAACAGCTAACCAGGTCACTCCAGACAGAATCTTCTGTTGGCAGAAAAATGAAAGCCTAAAATATGAATGTCGTGTTAGGAAAAAGTAATAATAAGACATTCATAGCCAACAAATAACAAGATTTTCATAGCTACTAAGACACTTTTCAGATTCAACACTGTACTTTAAGGAGGCCTAATTCAGTTCTATTAATAATTAATTTAGCCACTAGTGTGTCTTCTTACCATCTATTCCAAGTTTTAAGAGACATATCATTTCAGATTGGTTACTGAAAGTTAAGGTGTAAACATGGTTGCAAATCATAAACACTGCAGGAAAAACCTTTGCAACCAATATGACTCAGGAAAAACTTTAGTGCCTACCACCCCCATGTGGGGAAAAACCACTGCAGCTGCTATAGATCCCTCCTTTCAGGCTGTTACAAAAGAGAGACCCCGTCTGTCCCAGGCCTCTCTATGCTCTTAATGGGCCAGCAAAAGTATCATCTGTTCAGCCCATCTAAAGACAGCACCAGGAGGCCACATACTAAATCTGTGAATCTATCACAAATTTTTGCCAATTTTCTTTTCGGCTGAAAGGTGGTCTGTGTCCCGGTGAATTCAGA
Source organism: Xiphias gladius (assembly GCF_016859285.1). Classification (NCBI taxonomy): domain Eukaryota; kingdom Metazoa; phylum Chordata; class Actinopteri; order Istiophoriformes; family Xiphiidae; genus Xiphias; species Xiphias gladius. The sequence continues at coordinate 18,528,258 of NC_053410.1, forward strand.
TGTGACCATGAATGTTCCATTGTGTCTCAGCACCACAGCAGGCCGCTGCCCCGACCTGACATGCAACTTACTAAAATGTAAATAAATGGTAGACACAAGGTTTCATCGCACACAAAAATTACAAAAACTCACCTCAGTTAAGAGGAGAAAATCATGGGGAAAAAAAAAATTAAATACGAGAAAATACAACCGAACACTGTCATCTCGCTTTGCTATTAGGTTAACTAAGTACACTTTCTTGCATGATCCTACAACCCAAAACAATTAATGTTTTAAGTTCTTATTTGAGTGTTTGTTTAAAACCTACTATCTTACCAAGTGTCGTGACAGAAAAAAAATCTGAAAAAAATCTGAAAAAAATGTAATCCACAGTAACTATATTGTGTACAATCAATCAGAATTCAAAACTATATTATGAATTTAAAGGAATAATCAACAGCAGATACAAACAACATTGATTTCCCAATGGAGAACACTAGTGTGGTTCAAAATTAATTTCAAGGCTCATGAATAATTTAACAGTCAGCCATTACCACTTCTACAACTCTTTCCCCCTAAATGCAGCCCATGTAATATTCTGTATTTTACGGAACTAAAAGTAATTATAATCTGCAATACTTTTAACAGGCATGAAATTGTTTCTATTTGAGTTTTGCCAAAGCCTCTCTTGCACAGTGTATGACTACAGGGCACAAAGTCTTAGGCTCTGTTATTGCAGACTAATGTGCATTTATGCGTGTTGAGCTCACAATGGCTATCAGTGTCCAGCTTTGTGTGAGCCTCCCACGCTCTCCTCCAAAAGGTAACTAGCTGTACACACACACACACACACACAATTTTTTCAGGATGCTCAATTTAACTTTGTCAGTTCAGATTAAATGAAGCAGAAGCCACTTTGACTGCTAAAGAAATCTCCTGGCTAGCCAGCGGAGCTTATTAGAACGATTGAGAAAGACATCCATCACTAAAAACGTATAACTCAGCCCCAACTGCTCTCAAAATAATTGTGTGCCAATGATCATAGCATGTGTGTGTCGGTTGGTTTTAACATTTGCTTGGTTATACATTATTATTAAATGCAATAGAAGAGGCTTGCAAAACAAACTGTGCAAAGTAGAGGAATTCTTGTAGTGCATGAATACATTTTTTTCCAATAGCTAAGCCCTGTCTGTTGAGGCTAAAAGGTCCACATGCTTGCCTTGTTGCAAACAATAGAGAAGGGCCACTCTCCTGAAATCCGATGAGTGTGGAAAAAGAAAACAGGAAAAAAAAAATAACAACGCATCAAGACCGGACTATGCTCCTTGTAAAGTAAGCATGATGTGCTTTGTTCAAAGTACATCATGCACTTCTGATAAATCACCCATATTATAAACACACACACCGAGGCCTTTAATACAAAATGCTACGGTATGTTTTTGATCTCTCTGACTACATTTACACCAGCGTTCATAAATTAATAACCATGTCGATTCCCCCTTTTACTGGACACTGATGCAGAGTCTGTTCTTTCAGCAGGTAACAGAACTGTGGTGGCCAACGAAAGGCAAACCAACTGGAAATGTTGCACCATATCATATATGTGGCTATTTATGCAGACAATCACAGTGTCACCAACCCTAAAAGCCTGTTACTACGAGTGCAGATAGACAGAAATGCAGAGACAAGTACCTTCTTGTATGTAAAGTTAAGAATCCAAGGATTCAAATCAAGACCACACACTTAACAATATTCAGAGGATGGAGAAATTTACAAAATGAGGTGAAAAGGGCTATTTAAAATTGAAATAGCTTGACTAAGTGCTGCATTAAAAGTTCATTCCAACAGATAGATAGCACATACCCCTTCATCATCCTGCCATTTTATAAAACTCCATTACTGAATTTAATTTTTTCCCTTGTCAAACTCCTTTATTCCAGAAGTTGGTAGAGGTCACATCTGGTGCTTTTTCCCCAGACTCTAATCTACTACTAATGTAATACTGGACTGAGGGCCCGTGTTTAGATGGAACAGAAGGAGGGGGGGGGGCGATATTATTAGACAGCATCTCAGGAGTTATAATCGAGTTACAAGCCTCTCAATTCCCTAATCTTCTCCTTGTCATGGACTACTGTTAAATGGCTGGGCCCTTTGTTCCTAATTTACCTTTCCATGTTTTACAGCCCTCAGTGGCTGCCATCAGGTCACGTGGATGGTTACATTTAAGGACACAAAGCTATTGTGTTGTAAGAGGAAACATAACATTTTCTTTGGCAAAAGAAATTCTATTTTTACAAACAGAAACAGCATTCATAGAATGTTAAGAAAGGATGTACTAGGGATTAAGGGTCACAGCGAGCAGTTGGGAGTGACAGAGATGTATGCAACAGCTATCCTCTGCTCCATACGAAATTCAAATGGGCCTCATTTGTCATGACTGCTTTTTAACAATGTGAGCAATTCAGCAAGCACTGACTGGATCTGTTTTTCTTTTCACGTGTGGAATCTAGACCAGCCTCATTTTTTTAACTAGCACAGACTGCATTTTTTAATTGCAGGACTAGTTCTCTTGTAAAACACCAAAAGTTCAGCTAAGCAGTTAACGGAGAACCAAGAAGGACATAGGGGCTCCACCCTCAGCCATTGTGTTCGGGCCTAGATCAATGTTGTCTTTCGTACGCATAAACATTCTTTATTGTATCACCATAGAAAAGAAATGTGGTCTTTTAGAGTTAAGGGCTGCAAAAGGCCAACAGGCTAAATCATAGCCTAGAAGAAAGATTATTTCTAAATAAGTATTCACAATGTAAGAGAGGTCAGAGTTCAAAACATTTTTTTGTAATAACTGAATGTGGGCACTGTATGTGTTTGTCTCTGCTTATTTTTCAGAACACAATCCCAGGTGTGTGGAGGGTGCAGTACGAGTCAAGCCGCAGATGTGTGAAGGAGGCTGGGCCCAGAGGGATAAGCACCTTGCCCTGTTTCGCCCCTTAGAGAGGAAGAGAACATTGGTTAGCTGCTTCAGGAAAAGGGACCAAAGCCCTGGATTAATGTGTACACAGGCTCGACAAGGGAGCAGAGGATTCTTGGTTACCTGTAGACCTGGAGTACACAAGTGAAGAGGTCTGGACTGAGCCTGTGGCACAGGGGATTGGCATGGCTCAGACAAGCTTTGTGTCAACTCATCATGCCTGTCGGGCCTGATTTCAGAAAGGAGCCCTTGCTAAAGCTCACTCCGTCCTGCACACGGATCATTATACAACATCCAAAAAATCTAATTTGCAGTTATGGCTGTTGAGCTTGACAGTTTCAACACCCGTTAGGATTTTTAATATTACCTGAGAGGACATGCTTTGTCAGTGAGAGGGGATGCTTTTTCTACAGGCTTATCTGCCATGGTAAAGGCATTGAAAGCATGAGCCTCTGACAACACAGAGGAGGTCATCGTCCAAACAAGGATCAGCTCAGCAAACACTGACCAGGTCAGGATATCACCAGAAACCCCTTGGACAAACTTTTCCTTTCAGAAAGGATAAGAGCAAATTCAAGAGGAAATCTTGATTGGATTTTTGGTGGCTGGAAAGGATTTACCACATCGTATAAATCAGGTATGACAAATAAGGATGGCTTTGCTCCCTTCAGTGACCAGACCACAAAGTGTAATGAGATGTGCAAGAAGATGTCATGGCAGGAATGAATAATTAAAGCAATAAATCACTATTAGCATAATTATAAGGGAACTACACACTGATAGTGAAAAAAAAGACAACCAGTTGGCACCTTCTGCTTTGCTCCACAGTTTTGTTCATTTGACGGCTATCTGCTATAAGTTTATGATTTATGAAACTCTATCTTGTTATTTAAAAACATTTAATGTACATTTCAAATTTTTGAACCTACCACAGTTAGAGCAAAGATCAATAACTTAGTGCTATGCAAGGATAAATGAGAATCACAAATTTCATCTCGTAACCTCAGAAAACTGACGCAAAACACACGTCTATGTCCTTCTTGGATCTTAATGTACTAGACTTTTATCAAACCTCTTCTGTGAGCAGAGATATTTCTTCCCTACCTTGTAGGAGGCCAGTTAAACCCCAAAATTTGAATGGCAAAAGCATTGGTAATGATCTAACAGGACTTAACAGGATGTCAGTTCCAAAACAGTTCATTAACAAAGACTGACTTTGTTCACCCTCGTGGTCTGTAGCAATGAAAGGCAGCCTTGAGATACAGAAACGTGTAAAACAACTAGGGAATGCAATTACATTTCACAAATCAGAGCCAAAAAGCACAGAGATTAAATTCGGACAGCTCAGAAGTTGAAACATTTCTTATCAAAAAGAAAAAAACAAAAAAAAGCAGTTCTTTTTCTAATGCAGGTTAGTTTTTAAAATAAATCCTAGGAAATCTATAATGCATTAGATGATATAAAGCTATCTCTGAAGCAAACCTTTTATCTTGAGAAAAGTTTCAATTTTACTTTTCACTGTCCGGCAATCCAAATGATCAGTTTCATATCAATTTAATAGGAGGAATTCAAACTAAATTCTTTCAACAGTTATTTAATCTAGAAAGTGCTGCAGGCAGCATTTCAAACACCCAGCAATTATGAGAACAGGAACCATGCTCTCCTTTAAAGGCCTTGTGCATTAAATGTACCCTTGTGTCTTCTCCCCAGGGGCTCTTGAGTGATTAGACTGCCGGTCGACACAGCTTCAAGATGGTGCGTCAATGCAAGGTCTTTATCCTCTTCCTCATCAGGGTCGGGCTCCTGCTGGGTCTTGCTAACCCCCTGGTGACCTCTGCCTCATGTCCCTCAACTTGCCGCTGTGATGGGACCTTCATATACTGTAATGACCGTGACCTGACTTCAATCCCTACTGGTATACCCCATGATGCTACAGTGCTCTTTCTGCAAAACAATCGCATTAAGAGTTCGGGCATTCCCGCAGAGCTACGCAGGCTCTCAAATGTGGAGAAGATCTACCTTTACTGCAACAATCTGGATGAGTTTCCCACTAACCTTCCTCTTGGGCTAAAAGAGCTCCACCTTCAGGAAAACAACATTCGGATGATTACCCATGCCTCTTTAGCCCAAATTCCCTATATTGAGGAGCTGCACCTGGATGATAACTCTGTATCAGCAGTCAGCATAGAGGAGGGAGCCTTCAGGGACAGTAATCACCTGAGACTGCTTTTTCTCTCCAGAAACCATCTAAGTACCATCCCTTCAGGCCTACCTATGAGCATTGAGGAGCTGCGCTTTGATGACAACCGCATCTCCTCCATCTCAGAGCAGTCGCTGCAAGATCTCATCAACCTAAAGAGACTAATCCTGGATGGTAACCTGCTGAACAACCGTGGGATTGGGGAGATGGCTTTCATCAACCTGATCAACCTGACTGAGCTCTCGCTTGTGAGGAACTCCCTGACATCGCCGCCAGCCAACTTGCCAGGCACCAGTTTGGAAAAGCTGCAGCTACAAGATAATCACATTAACCGGGTCCCGCCCGGGGCTTTTGCCTTCCTTAGGCAGTTGTATCGCCTGGACCTGTCTGGTAACAACCTGAGCAGCCTCCCACAGGGTGTATTTGAAGATCTGGACAATCTCACGCAGCTCCTGCTACGTAGCAACCCCTGGCAATGCACTTGCAGGATGAAATGGGTGCGTGACTGGTTGCGATCGCTGCCGTCTAAGGTGAACGTACGTGGTTTCATGTGCCAGGGTCCTGATAAGGTCAAAGGCATGGCAATTAAAGACCTAACTACAGACATGTTTGACTGCACAGATTCAGATCTCATCCCCACGCATGAGACAAGCACGGTCTCCAACACTTTACACAGCTCACAGCCTCAATGGCCCTTGTTTGTGACTAAAAGGCCTATAGTAAAAGGGCCTGACATTGGTAAGAATTACCATAGCACCACCATCTCTTCAGGCAGGAAGATTATCACCATCAGTGTGAAGTCAAGCAGTGCAGATACAATACACATATCATGGAGAGTGTCACAGCCCATGACTGCCCTACGGCTTAGCTGGCTAAAGCTGGGACACAGCCCTGCCTTTGGCTCCATCACTGAAACCATTGTGCAGGGGGAGAAGACGGAATACCTGCTCACTGCACTGGAGCCAGAGTCTTCCTATAGGATATGCATGATCCCCATGGAGACCAGCAACATTTACCTGTCAGACGAGAACCCCGTTTGCATAGAGACAGAGACTGGTTCTCACAAATCGTACAACCCAACTACAACTTTAAACAGAGAGCAGGAAAAAGAGCCTTACAAAAATTCCAGTCTGCCTTTGGCTGCTATCATTGGAGGGGCTGTGGCTCTTTTGGCAATAATCATGTTAGCACTGGTGTGTTGGTATGTCCACAGGAATGGGTCACTTTTTTCCAGGAACTGCACCTACAACAAAGGCCGTCGGAGAAAGGACGACTATGCTGAGGCTGGCACTAAGAAGGACAACTCAATCCTAGAAATACGAGAGACTTCTTTTCAAATGATACCTATAAATCACCTGCCTGTGTCCAAGGAGGAGTTTGTGATACACACGATTTTCCCACCTAATGGCCTGAGTTTATACAAAAGCCCACATAGTGAGAACAGTATTAACAACAGGAGCTACAGAGACAGTGGAATACCAGATTCAGACCATTCCCATTCATGATATTGCGCATGGACATTCATGATGAGTGAGTGACAGAGTGGCAAGACTTTCACAAAACACTGGATCTATAAGACTAAGGAAGCAATGTTCTGTACATTTGCCATATAATTTATATTTAAGGACATTTTATGAAGACGGAGAACGTTCCAGTTGCAGGCCATCACTGAACCATCAGTGGGTATTGTAACTAACTGCAATTCTATATTTTAGGGATTTGTAGTAATTTGTACTGTATTTCCTTTGCTTAAGGTCATCGACCGACTAAAAGAAACTCTGTGTTCTACTGAGATATGATGACTTGTCAACTGTGAAAGTGGGTTTTCATTGCTGTGTTGAACAATCAGACTTTAGAAAACCTTGTAGTATAAGCACAGGTCATTCTTTTAACTTTGTGGCTGTCTGAAAAACAAAAACACAAAAAAATTCCATGACGTAAACTAAGGCACAGCTGATCAACTACATTGCAAAGCAGGCATGTTGCCCTCTCAAAGAATGAACAGTCAGTAGCTGTCTCCACATACTACAGACCAAGAGCCTTGCTCTAGTATTCACCTGGTATTGAGTGCAAATAACTAAAGATGAGGTGCCATGCTTCATTTCTCTGCTTTGTTCAGTGTGTGGTTTTTTTCTGTTTGCAAGAAGAAGAAACACAACAAAGAAATCCAAGCAGGGTTCCAGTGTTTCTGATAGGACTGTAGGCCAGAGCACAGGGCAGATAAAGCACACCGACCTTAAGGAGCTCTCTGCTCCTCAAAACAAGTAGACTGGACAAGCTGACACAGAGGACCCCCCACTATCTCTATTTGTACAAGCCAACAATGGCCAAACAACAATGGCGGCATTCTTTAGTACCATGTACCATACGTCATTCTAGTCACCAGGCCAAAAAGACAAAAAATGTTGGCTTTCATTAGAATTACCACAGTGTCAGCAACTCCTTGTTATGAGTATTATTTTGTATTATTTTTCAAATGAACACACGTTTATGTTGCCACAATTTGAAGTTAACTGTTCTTTACAATTGAAAACCAAAGTGCATTGTATGCCCTTTGGCCAGTCTTGTATGTGCCTTGATCCAATGCTTATTGTATTTAGCTTTTTAAGAAACCAGTGACTTTTTTTCATACACACTTGAATATGAAAAATATTGGTCATATTACAGAATAAAAGTGGACAAAATAACTTTGCTCTTTTATTATCCTGAGTACAACAAACCCCACTCAAAATAATACTTCTGCTGTTCTGTTCAATTACCATTATCCCATCATGCTTTGCTGTGATTGCTCAATTTATTTTTTGCCAGGTAAGAGAATTTTATCTTTTATAAAATGTGAACTGCCCTGTAGTAAAAGAGAAGGCTGAAGGCGACCTGTTTTATTCATTCATATCTCAAATTACTGTCTAAGCACACAATCTAAAAATGCTTGGAGATGAAAAACATAACCTACTGCATTTTTATCCTTCACAAAGATCTGAACTCTGAGGCCTTAGCTCATAGCCTCAAACCACATCTCCTCTTCCAAGACACAGTGAACTCTTTAACAATAACTCAGACACTGTTCTTGAAACTCAGTTTTCCACTCCATGGGCAGTCTGCAAGGCGACATCTGCTTGAGGCTGCCGTTGTTCTTTTGTGCAGTGAAGCCATGTGTGACTTATCCGATCGGCCAGAGAGCGAAATATCACAGTAAGGCAGAAATTGGGCTGTGGAGAGATTGGACTCTAGGGTTTGAGGCACCAGGGCAACAGAAAACTAAGGACAAGCCACCATATGGAGGGTGGTACAGGCAGACTATGCTGGGGATACCCATCCCTGCAGTGGACGGAGTATATATATATATATATATATATATATATATATATATATATATATATATATATATATATATATATATATATATATACTTGCTCCAGGCTCCAGGCAGCACGCTTAATGACATGGTTGCAGCTCACGCAGCAAGGGCTACACATGTAAAAGTAGTAAAATAGCGTGTTACCCCATTATACAAATGCATCCAGTAAATTATCTTGAGAAAGCTAACATAAAGTTGATGCCTTTCAGATTATACTCTCTAGACTCTGGCACTGACCATACTCTTACACAAAGGCACATAAGTATTCAGAATGTATCACAAAAAATATTGCCTACCCACTTGCACACACCCACAAGCTCTTCACTTAGTGAAAGCTTTAATTACAGTAAGGGGAGCTACGAAAAGCTGCACAAGTGATCCAAACCTTAAGTATACACTAACCCTGCCCCGTACACTGAATACATATCACATTAACTAGGAATTAAAGCAAACAGAGGGTGTACTTTTAGAATACTGAGCAGTAATAGTCTCAATATGATTTTTGTCATCAGTTTTTTGTTCCTTTACTGTTTAGCCTTAGTCCCTTCTTATTTGGTTAAAGAATCTAGGGGCAAATAGGAAACTACATGATAAAACCTTAGAATGTTGGTTATTTTTCTTTTACAATTTTTCTTTTATTTCTTTTATTCTTTTATTGCACTGAAGCGAGGAAAGCATCCTCTTCAAAGATAACACTTTTTATGGCAGTCTTCTACAGAAACATGATGGAAATATATAATGTTCTGTAATCTGTTCTATAATCTTGCTGATGAATGAGGTGGCTCTACATATGTTGAGAAATGGAAAAGTGCTCTGTTTCTTGAGCACCGCATAGTTATGTCCAGTAATAGAAAGAACCTCTCAAAATGTTTCAAGCGTCATTTTTGAGCCAGAAAGACTACAAACATAGTGTATCGATTAAATAACTGCAAATTTCTTTAGCTAGGACAACAATCTTTAATGTGTTATTGGCAGGCTTTTGGGATTAAGTAAATTACTCACATGGGTTTGTAGTGATTGAAGTATGACCACTAGAGCTGACCACTTTAAAGCTCTGAGAAAGAGCACGCTGCTCTCACATATTGTCTCATCTGTGTGATAAATTATAATTTAGCCAAATGATGAAAGGAGCAGGCTATTTTTTTTTTACTGAAAACAATACATTAAACATAGCAGCTTTGTGCATTTTTGCTGACCGAGGTATGAGGCAAAATTGATGAACCGGACTGCTGCTGACCCTGAGTGCCCTCACTTATCACTCATGACCCTTGACCCAAAGTCCCTTTAAACAATTCCTTAAATCACTCTCCTGTTCTTATTGAGGTCAGACAAGTCTTTAAACAACCCAAGATGCCACATGCATTTGTCTCCTGTGTGACACACACAGAGCCTAATTACGTTTGTCTTTTATGTAACCCAGAGATTGAAACTAACGTGGGCAGCTGCACTGTCTGCCCCAGGCTGCTGTTATTCTTATTGTAATGTACTGGTCAGGCAGCCGGTCACATTTGCATTCCTATAGAGCCTCATATCAAAGCATCTCTTGATGACCCTCATCGTGGCCAGTAGCTGGGCATGGTTCTCCTCCGTCAGCACCATTAGTAGGATCAAAAAAGCACAAGTCATGTGACCCTATGACTGATTAAAGGTCAGTGAAGTCAGGTCATACTCAGTTCAAGGAGCTCAAGAGATGAAAAATGGATGCATATCAGTGTCCAGAAAATATAGCCAGTCATCAGGGACTCAGATAGGCAGCCTGTCTACCATAAGGATGCTCCGCTCAGGAGAAACCCCTTGGCATTCATTACAGAGCATTCTTAGAAGGAATGCTGGAAATTATGGGGAAAAACACTTCGAAGAAAAGGTCAGATTTTTAGCTAATGGCTTAGTTGCCTTTGGAACCATACAAAAAAGCTTGCAGCATAAGGTTAAGGCAATGAGTTAATAGAGAGAGGACCAATTTGAGTTGTTTCTCTTTGTGATTTTCAAGAGATGGTTTATCAACTTAATTAGGCATGCTAGACTAGGAGTCATAGAGTCGTAATGTAAAGTCAAAGGGAATGTCTTAAGAAATCTAAGCATATTGAACATTTTGTTCTAAAAAGAGTTTAACACAGAATTAAAAAAAAAAAAAAAAAAAACTCTCTTTTAAACCCTTGTAAAAAGTGTGCTTCATCAACATATAGACTAGTATGCCAAAAACAACCACACATTAAAAAAAATTTTTAAAAGGAGTGCTAGCTGTTCCCTCTCCCTCACATCCTGTTGCACAGCTTGCACATCAAACAGACTCATGATTTAATGGTCTCTAAATGCTGAGCAGAGCAATGCTTAGGTCAGATGCCAATTCAAGGCTCAGGGCCTCCAACAAAGTCTGCACTTTGCCAGTGTGTAAAATTTACATATTTTGTGTGTGTTTTCATTTGTATGAGGTATGATAAAGAAAAGAAACTGACTTTTGGATGATCTAATGTGAAATACTTGCGCTTTACATTTATCCTTTGGCACAGTGTGTATGGTTCATTCACATACATCTTAATCTGTTTTGCTCTTTACATTTATCATTCAAATGTAATGTTATTAATGCAAACATGTTTGTAAATGTCTAGGTGTGGTCACTGAGATACATGCAAATGAGTGTCTATGCTGGGAATTATAGACTTGGGAGGGATCCTCAAAGACATGTCAACAAACATAAGACATTTGACAGCCATTTGACTATTCCTGTAAAATTTGCAATGAACAAAAGGAAGTGAAAACTGACAATCTGAGTCTTAAACAAAAGAGACAGGATATCTTTGATGTCCAAGCCATCTTCATCACACATTCATGACTGCATTTGACTAGAGGCTCATGCTAACCCATGCACATGTCTGAGTGTGCTTTTGTCTATATATGTATAATAATGAATGTTATAGTTATGATTACTTGTGCTTTCGTTTGAACCATTGCACATGGTCCACACATCTAATTAACACAAACAGATAATCATACTAAATGATATGCATGCAAGCAGACTAACCTAAGGCCATCACCTCCCTTCCTTCCTACAGTTGTTCCAAGACTGTCATGTGACTTTGTCACTCTCAGTCACAAGCACAGTCTGTTCTAGCTGTAAAAATGTAGGGGCAAGAACAGTGTGTCTGGTGAGTGATGTGCTGTTGTGTGGGGGTGTTGTCTTCTCCTTTCTATCTCTGACCAGCTCCACCCATCCACCAGGCCAGGACCCTCTCCATCTCTTCACATTACTCAGTGACCTGAAACCATGGGGCCAAAAAAAACCTAACCAGCTCCTCCATCTTCTTAATGAATCCAATTTTTTGCCTGAGAGCACAAGGCATTCACATACATCCATGGAAACTCTAAATTATCTGACATTAATACAAATTAACAAGAGCCACCGCCATCAAGACTGTGCCACCCCACAATGGCAGACAATGACAGTGCATCTATATCACTGTATTAAGACAGAAACTTATTCTATACCCCAAAATCGGAGTCAATAATCTCATTTAAAACAGGCTATAACCAAAACAATAGCAGGGGGGCTGATTGGTGTTGGTGCCATTACACTATGAATTATACACAATATGTTATGAAAATATCCATATAATTGACTCTGCTCTATGGCAGCCATTAATTTCTGTCCTCCATTAAGTGGTTTAAATGATCTTGTAAGAGGCCATACATCTCCTGATGCCCTTTATGAGATCAACACCACGTCCCCCATAGAAGTTAATCGACCCTCAGCCCCATTTGTCCATGAAGTCTGATGCAGGGGAATAATTATTTAATTCCTAAAGGTTCTGAGGGATCCAACCTGTCCATTACCCCCAGCAGATCCGCAGCTCTGCAGTGGGAGGCCAAAGCTCCTCTTCGATCCACTCTTCTCTCATTTATGTTAAGCCAGCTTTAAATGTCAGTACAGTATTTGCATTCCAGTGTGGCTCTGTCTGCAGCTCATTATTTTCAAATGTTGACAGCCTAATCGCATGCAAGTTTAGCCCACTTTGCTAACCTAATGGTTGGTACATCAAAGTCATACTGAACAGCAAGCCAAGGTTTGTATCTGCAGTGTTCGTCTGCAGCTGTCTTATTCACTTTGTCTGTCAGGGGGAAAACACAGAAAACGCAGCAACCTAGCATAATCAGCTCATCAGTAATGGCAGGAAACATTCCATGCTGACCATCAAAAAGCACTATTTTAACCAAGTCTACTACATAACACTGATGTAACGAGAAGGCCAGTATAAGTAATATCAATTACATGCTGAGGCTTTGATTCTCCTGCTCACACGTCTGACTTTGGTCTCTCAAGATGTTTCGAGGATGAAGACTGAGCAGGGCAGAACTCTACCACAGCAGGTCTGATATTACCCTTTTGACAGTCTGACCTTCAGGTGAAAGCCCAGTCCATCTCTCTACAGAATCTATCATGCCCCTCATTCACTCAGACAGCAGCTCCTCCGCACCTCAGCCCTGCTAACACAGACATTTGATCAACGTTAGCACCATGTTTTGGTACTTCTGAGGTGCAGAATTCAGCAGTTTCAGCACCTTTTAGGATTGTAAATACAACCTGTCGCCATTCATCAGGTCACCAGAAGTAGAATGCAGACACGTCAAGGCCTCATTATTTCACTGTCCTCAAGCACCTCAAGATAAGATCACTGCAGTGCAGCATAGGGGTAACATCCCTGACCCAGTGTAGGCCAACAAAAGGTTATTAACATCTCATGTGGACTTGGTGTTTGGTGTTACCAAACTCCGGGAGACAGAGTTGTTAGAGCTGACATCAGAGGGTTTAAACACATGAACACAGTTAGCAGGCTACGTCTCGCTTTCAGAAGTGTGGAAAAGTGACAGCAGTTTTATCCTGTAACCATACAAGTTATGCACACAACGCTGCAGCGGGTTGACAGACTGCAGTCAGAGACCCCCCCTTCCGAAACTGCAGCATCCAAACACACACAATCAAACCCACAGAAAAAAAGTTGAGAGGAAAAAGTTTGGGGGAGAAGCCACCACCAATGGTCAGCGCAGGGTGGTGGGATGTGGGATTAATTAAAAGCTGCTGTCGCTGTAGTGTGCTAGTGACACGCAGCCACACGATTACTGAGATCTATGTGTGAGAAGAATCTGCTCCCACAACTCATTTCCTCCCCGACAGGGGGGGGGGGCAAAATGGGACTGTCTGTTGTACAAAATACCAAGAAAGAGAGAATCATTTTTCATTTAGAGGAATTTGCGAATCCAAAAGGAAGGAAAGGGCAGGGGTGGGAGAAGAAGGATGAGGAGAAATTCTTTTGTTTTTGAATAAAACTCTGCTGAATCTATTTCAATAGAGTGGTACACTGGGCTGGTGGGAGGGGGAGGTCAAAGGATATAAGCCACTGTAATCCTAAGATCGCAGCTGCTTAAAACCTGCTCATGTTAACAGGGTGACGTGTGTGTCTATAGACACTATCACACTCATGAAGCTTAAACCAACATCTGGCAATGTTACCATATCTAACTTTCCATTTATTTCTCGGGATGTTTAGTAATCCCTTTGATGCAAACAATATAGTGAAACCATTATCAAATCACAAAATACAATCATACAACACTTGAGCACAACTCTGCTGAAATGATTAGTCAGCAATTTTGAAAATCAATTAAAAAAGTCATTTTTCAAGCACATAGGTCAAATATTCTCTTGTTCCAGCACCTGAAATGTGAATATTTGCTGCTTTTCTCCCTTTTCTATCATCAAAAAGTTTCAATTTGTTTTTCAGCTGCTACCTAGCTAGCTGTCAAAATGGTTCAAGGAGGTATAGCACCAGAGGGTTGAGCTTTACAAGAGGAAACACTACAGCACTGAAAAAAAATGATTTTGACGCATATAATCCATATGTAACTAGAGCTTGGCTGCTTTGGTAATGTTTACAATCTTTTCACATTTTCCTTACAGACAGGCGGAGCAGTCAGCTGACTGCTATATGCGTCAGCCATATGTAGTGTTCAAATTCTAGCACCTCTGTCTGCATTTCTTTGAGCATTTAATTGCGGATTCAGTGAATACATTTATGGCACAGTTGAAAAGAAAAAGAAAAATGTCTTGGGAAATTTTGAAAGACATCCCACCTGTTCTTAGTGTTGTCAGAGTGAGATATACAGCAGCTGAGTTGGAGTGCTAAAGGTTACACCCCAGCCACAGATGTCATTAACAAAAATTCTTATTAAAGGTGAGAGCTGTGGTGAAAACAGGATACTGTAGATGAGGAAGACAGCAAAGGGGCTTATTAATTCACACTTCACTCTTTCTGTAGATTGCAGATTGATCTTAAAACACTGTGGAAGTCTGGAAAATAGACAGCATGTACATGTACATGATCTCAGTTTGGCAGCGGTTTCGTCAGGGAAAAATAATCACACTCACTGAATACTATCCACTTTTTTTCCCCACCTGTGAGACTGTTCCCCCTACTACCTAATAAACTAAAGATTTTGAGCACCTCACAAATTAAAGCTCTCCAGGAGTCAGATGAAAATTTAATATATCCAGAAGCTTTAAGGCTACTAATTATTCATCTCCTTTAATATGCACACATTTCATTTAAAGAAAAACTGAGGCAGAAGAGGAAAGTTTCCAGTTTCATAAAACACCGCTGGGAATGCTGTCAGGCCCATTCTTCATTTTCTAATTATGCTGGATTATCATTAGCTATAGACACAACTGACGAAGAAGATACACATTGATGGAAGTAGTGCACTAATGAAATCAGGGGATGCTAGGAAATTCTTGTGGAGCAGATGATGTTATTATAAAGAGATTCTACTGTTTGTTGTGCAGAGGCCAACATAGAGTTTAGCGTTTTGCCTGAAAATACAAACAATACTGAAATAAGGAAAATCATTTACCATGTTAATTATTTTTTACTATGACAATGCTGAACTTGAGGCAGACACACTCTCTATACATACATCTGTCTACCACATATTTCTGTGTTTCAGGCCAGCAGCATACGGCAAAATGTTCCCAGACTGGTGCTAATGTGACGAGGGTGTTGGCTTTTGTGTAGAGTCACCAGAAGATTTCAATGCCACCACAAGTTTGGTCATTAATCACTCAGTCGCCCGGTTGTGTGCATAGATGACACAAAGGGCAGGGCTGCAATGGAAGGGGGTTGAGCCCTGTAACATGGACTCTTGCCCCAGGAGCCCCAGTGGAATTGAATGAAGAGGTCCCACACATTCATAGTTACCAGGTCACTAATCAAATTATGTTGATAGCCAGGGATAGCACACAGGACAACAGAATTCATTTAGTATCCCTCACCTCTATTATCTCTCTGCCGGGGCATCACTGGGGTCTGGGATAAATAAGTAACCCCCTTTTCTTCTCAATTTATTTGAATCCCTTCAAATGAATAGCGTGCCTTACGAGAGAGGCATGAATTAAACACAACAATGAGAGTAGGTAATTTGGAACCTCTGATGACACAGTTGTCACTGGAAGAAAAACTATGCGAATGCAAATCATCAGCATGAGCCAGATGGTCATAGTTTTGGGCAAATTCACTTAGTCAGGCATCACTAATGTCTCACATTATAAATATGGCCAATAGATTATTGGACAACACATGAAAATAAGGATGCTGATGTGAGATCTGTCCATCCATCGCTGGACGTGATCATTTTGTTATATGTCCCATGAGTAGACTAAACACAACAACCCTGGCACTATGTCAAACAAAAAACTGTGTGTGTAGGCGCATACCCATGTATATGTCGTTCATGCATATACCACAGCCCCAAAGTGATCTCGTGCCTTTCTGTGTAGCATTTTAATTAATACTGCAATGACAGACTGGATCTGGCAGGTTATGTATGTCTTAGGGCTGGGGTGAGAGGGTAGTGAGGAGAGAGGAACATGACAGTGGGGTTAATGCCAAACCCACCCTAAGGCATAACACAGTGAGCAGCAGGTCCACTCTTGGACAGGTGCTCCTTTTGGGGTCACCCGCCAACTCCCTAACCACACAAAGCCACCGTCTGTCACCAAAATTCCGATCTGCATGGCCAGAAACTGAGAAACACATGGCCAGAGTTGACTCTGGTAAATGTTAAGAATTTTTAACAAGTACAATATAACCAAACATTTACTAATGCTTAGCCTCTTCTGTTACAGTTTAGAAATGTACCAGTTGGTACTTTGCTTAGATTGCCTTCTCATTTCCCTGACTCCTTGTATTGTCCTCAGATGCAATTAATTTGAGCAGCTTAAATGTGTATTTTACAAAGCATAGAAGATGTACTATCACCATTGGTTTCTTTGCTTAGTAAAATTTGTCATTTCAATAACCGTTTGAGCTCACATTTCACACAAAGTGTGAGTTGAATACAAAGTTGGTCATATATTTACATAATCTAAAGAAATCCTTGAAAAAATGAAAATCTTCTTTGAGGATGATTAATTGAAACCTTAAATGTGGCGGCCATTGTTTCATGCCCTAGAGTGGGCCAGGGTGGATGACTGCATACCTTGGCGGTGAACCTGGTAGCCGGCTCGTCCATGCTTAATCATGACCAGCCACAATACTAAACAGTGTGAAGGTGAAGAGTGTGACCATGTCCCAATGAGAAAATTGTATTTCAGAGTCAAAATGAGAATCGCTTTAATCGATAAGTGCAATAAACGCATAGGAATTTGTCTTGGTGACAAATTTCTCTGTGTGGAGAAATGAGAAATTGCAAAGCTTCACAGTACATACAGACACACAGTGTAAGGTCAATAGGACCTCATTTGCTGTGCTGACAGGCAGAGCAAGACATATATAAGAACCTACTCACAATAATATTAACCTTACTCTGAAGTGTATTTTCACTTTTCTTATGCCTTACCTGCCCATCAGTGGCATGATTACAATTGTGTGCATGAACTCCATTGAAATTTTTCTCTTAATCACACCTGAGACCACGCCCTCAAGGCTGTGGTCTGTCTGTCTTTCAGTCTTAGATTGAAATATACATGGGTCATGTGCAATGAAGCCAGAGTTTATAACGGAAAAATTACATCAATATTACAGGGCACATGGCAACATTGCTAAAGACTGCCAATCAGCAGAACAAATGGCTGAAGCATTGACTGGATACTCAACCAAGACGATGGGCTTCATTGGATGCCTCTCATTTAAGAGAACGCAATTAGCAGGGCTTATAGCAGATCACAGAGGCTGCTGAAAAAGGAGAAAGGTTCCTCACTTGGCTGTTGTGAAATGAGAGAGACACGGAGGAATGTTGGTGGTTTGTTCAGTGACTTAAGTGCTTGAGTCAGAGTGCTTCTTTAATCCTACCGGCACACGATCATGGCAGAATTATAAGCTACAGAAAAATAGAATAAGGGAAAGACCAAGTACAAGATGGACAGAGAGGAAATTAGAAAATAAAAGAAATAATTGTCAGAAAGGAAAAAGACAGAGTGACAGACCATCAAATGAACAAAAAGACAGTGTAAATCCAAATAGATTCGGCTAATTTGTCTATTAGTGGAATGGGCAGCAGGGACATCTGATTGCAAGTTGTCCAATACTGAGGGCTGTAGTGTCCCGGTCGACTGGTCAATTAGTTGGTTGATATGCTCTCGTCCGACCTTCTCATTGGTCGGACAATTGCCGGTGTTTCTTCCATAACGAGAAAGTCCCCAAATCAATAGCCAGGATTAATTCATTATTATTTAACTAACCGCTACTAACTTTGAACTAGCCCAACCTAATGGAGACTGCAAGGTCCAACTTATTTAATATTCATGAACGTTTACTGAACGTTTACTAAAAGTCAGCTCCGAACTAACTGATACTATGTCAAGGAAGTTGTCGGTGTGGATGCATCTTCTTAAAACGAAGTGTAAACTGTGCATACAGCAGTTTGCATATTACAGCTCAACAACCAAAATAGCAAATCATCTAAAAACGGTAGGCTAACTTGTCTGTATTGGGATGCTCGGTCAGCCCCCCCCAACCAATTGATTGGTTTAGGAGTAGGTAAAATATCAGTGGACCAAGATTTTCTTTGGTTGACTACAGCCCTACCAATACTGGGATTGAAAAGATATTGCAATTATTTCCTATAAATTAACACTCCACGTCTGTATTGGTGGATTAAATAGAATTAATGAAGACTGGTTTGTACCATGTATAATCACAGCACATGTTGTTTCTAAATAAAAAGAGTCACCAGAAATTATTAAGTTGCTTGTTGATGAGGTCATTCAAGGGTTCACCCAGTCAGTCAGCCAAAAGTAATTAGTAAACTTATTGTAGAGAGTTTTTGAAAGAATGTGAAAAGATTACCAATTTTTTTTTCCCACATTCCCATACTGAGACATTAAATTACTGCTTACACAGCTGTCTACTTGTGGTATTAATGAAAACCTGCTGGTAAATCACAGCTATTTTACCAATCAAGCTGCTAACTACCCATTTGACAATAATGTTATGCAATCAGCTAAGTCATGAGGACTCACCCCTTTGTTAGTCATGCTGAATATTATTAAGACTCAGCCTAAAGTCTATCTTTTCAAACCAAAATTATACAGAGTGGTGTTTCTTTCCTAAGGAAACCATCTTTGGCTGACTGAAAATAGTACAGAAATAGAGCTTGCAAACAGCATACTAAGAATGAAAGAAAAAAAGAACAATTGAGAGCCAAAGATCTGAGTATTAAAGTAGAGACAGTTTAGGTTTACAACCATGCACAGCCTCCCTTCCTGACTCTACCTGTCAAGGAGAGAGACTATGTACAACCTACCAAGGGATGTTTGTGTATATGCGTTTTGTGTGGTTATGTTTGTATGAGAACACACAAATGAGCGCACCATCAGCCAGGGTGAGAGGATAACAAAATATGTTAATGAATGAGAACAGTCATGGCAGCCGCCCCACACAGAAAGGGAAGGAATAATAAAGATACTGTTACAAACATACACCCCAGTGGGAAAAAATGGCTGTAATACAGCATTAATATAAACCTGTGATTGCACACATGGTGATGTACCCAAGAAGCAAAAAGTGATACATTAAATCAAGGAACAATGGAAATAAGACCACATGTCCTTATTGATAGTGATTCTGGCTTCAACCTCCAGGCATGAACACTTCAAAATGTTAAGCTGCCAATACATTAAACTCCAGGGGTTTATCTTACCACTAGGAGTTCTCCTAAATGGCAAGTTCCTAGCTAAGAGTTTCCTTTTCAATACCTCCATTATTCCTTTATGTTCTGTCCTATTCAAAAAGCTGCTGAGATCAATTTTTACTAGAGAGGGAATAGAAGTCTAAGGTAAGAGAAACAGTTGACCTTGTTTCCATGGACGACATTGTGCTTCATGAATGGACTTACTTATTATGCCCTCAGTGACTGATTCATAATTCATCATAATAATCAAAGTATAATGAAACATATAATTACTACTGCCATATTCACTATTGAGGTGTGTTATTTTAACATGATTGATATCTATAGCACCAGCTGTATCAAGTAGTTCAGTAATGGCCATGAAGCTAGGAACATTATACTCTATACAAAATACATTTTCAAAAATTTGATATTTAATTTTTTGAAAACATTGACTTTATAAGAAAGACTGTGACTGATTGAAAGGATTGCAGACATTAGGATTTGAGAAATTAACACTTCAGTTCTATTCAAAACTACAGTATATGGTTGTCTTTTGTTTTCAAACCTTTTATGAATTATGCTTGAGCAAAATTTGTAGTCTAATCATAATTAAAATATTTACAAAAACATTCAGCAATGTCTCATTTGGTAAATTATGGATTGGGAAACGTACATAAATGATATTCAACAATAGTTTATTCATGTTACAAAATAGAGCCATCTTGGAAGGACAACCTAAAGATTCTGTTTCGAGCACTCAACAAATGCACTCAGTTCGAATCAACAGTCTTTCTGGATATTAGAAAGTAAGAAAAAAGCTGCAAAAATGCAAAGTGTGGCCTATTGAGATTTTAAAAATGCTTACTTGATACAAGACAAGAAATCAAAACAAAAAGTGTAAAGTGTTACTGACAACTGCAACTCCGAGCAAGGCTACAACTACACACAAACGTTAATAAAATTACTGGTGAGGCTGGTATTGAAGAGCTAATGAAGTGGACTAGGGCTGGGTGACAACTGTCCTTCCTCTTAGATGTTTGAGGCACCTAGCTGCACAAGCTGACTCTCCCTGTGTTGCTCTGGTATTTATTGTGAACACACAAGTGTGCAGTATCATGTATTTGTGACTGAGTATGTCTTTTTGATTTAACTGTTAAACTGGGTTAATATTAGTGTACTATTTCAAAACTGTGTAGCTAATGCAAAATGTAAAAGAAAAAAAAAAATCATCTTTATATGATATCATCACATAAAATTGGTGCCAGACCAAGGAGCATGTTATTCAGTTATTCCATAAGAGGAGCAAATTGAATTCTTCACCATTGTCAGTATTTCTAGCTATATTCTACACATTATTCAACATATGCATTTTGTGTCTTACAATATAATGACTTGCTTCAGGAAGTTTTGCATTAAACAGTGTGACAATTTAAAGTTGTA
This sequence comes from Xiphias gladius, assembly GCF_016859285.1. Lineage (NCBI taxonomy): Eukaryota > Metazoa > Chordata > Actinopteri > Istiophoriformes > Xiphiidae > Xiphias > Xiphias gladius. The sequence goes on from NC_053410.1 coordinate 18,549,366, forward strand.
ATCTTTAAGCACTAGGCATCAGTGGAGAATTTTGGAGTGTGATTAGTAATACACTGGTAATGTATTATAATTATTATTGCATGTATATTATTATTTTTTATCATCATCATCATTATTATTATCATTATTATTATTATCATTATTATTATTATTATTATACATTGGACATTTAGCAGCACTCAAGCATAAATATCAGGAAATATGAACATTGCAATGTGAATCTTAGGAAATATGACATTTAGGACGCTAACCAGACAGAAAAATAATGGAGGAGTACCAAGTAACTGTATGAAAATCTTTGTAATGTATTACATCAAGCAATCGGTTTTATGCAGATTCCTTAGGCAGTCTTTATTTTCTCATTATTAATTTGTGCCCAGTGATTTTCAAAAATGAAAGTGAGAATGTGTCCAAATGAAGGTGCTATTGCTCTGATTGTGTTAAGATAATGTACCTGATGAGGCCATTTCATAGTCTGGCTTCACGTTAGCTGACAAGCTTCATTAGTCTCAGCCTCCAAAATGGCACTCAAACTGCATGGCCAAATGGTTATCAAGTGCTAAGAGCCATGTCGGAACCTGTGCCACACACCATAAACCTCGGATATTAATTAACACCAGTTGTTCACAGTTTTTTTTGGGTGAACCCTTTTTAATTGACACTTTCTACGACTGACCAATTCATATGGTACACTTCACTGTGGGAGGGCAAAAGAGACAAATCAAAGTCAATAAGTTAGAAGCAGATTGAAGGAGGAGATGCCACTGCAGATGAGAGAGGAACAGCCAGGCCACAAGAGCTCAGGCTCAGACAAAAATCCAGACAATGGGGAGACCCAGTGTCTGCCAATGTGAGATAAGGACAGCACAGAGACTATGGCGCACTGCCCTGTACTGTTGCTTTAGTAAAATGTAGTTGAGAGAAATGACCAGGATCATGCCTGCAGCAGGATCGGTTTAAAGAAAGCTCTATTCCCAGAGAGGCCCTCTGATACGTGTAGAACAGACAACTTTTGTTCTTTATTTACATTCTTTCTGGATCGGCTGGGATGAATTATGCAGTCTATTTTGCCTTGCAATGGGGTTGATGAGGAGGTGGGCCAAAATGCAAGTGAAACCTCAGAAGCTTTGAGCCCCAGAAGCCATAGTTTGGGTGTGTTCTCTTAAGGCAGCAGGAAGTCCTTTGCCAACATGGAAAACCAGGGTGAGAAAGTGCCTGGCCTCAGCAAGAGCATCAAGAGTGGCTGGAGAGAGGATGGGGGAAAAAAAAAAAAAAAAAAAAAAAAAAGGTCCAGAGCAAAGCTTTACAGGTGTTCCCTCTAACACTTTTCACATGCATAGCATTTGATGTGTGTGAACCGTATGCATGCAGTTTTCATAGTTATGGTTAATACCCAAATGGAAAAGCTGTCCTCAGAAATACAAAGAAGGGACTGTGGCAATCTCAAGATGACATCTTTGGTATGAAAACCTTTTCCTTAAAAGGGCTCTTTTGATGGGTTCAAAAACCCTTAAATCATCTTTTCAACTCAAGAGTGCATTACTCTTTTGAAAGTATTATGATCAAATCAGTGTAGGATACAATATCCTTAGTGGTAAATTCTACAGTGACTGGCTATGCACATCAAACTAACACCGACAAGTAGTTAAGCTCAGGGCTACAAGTTGCCAAAATGAAGATTTCAAAAATTCTTTACATGGATAAAATCTAAAAGAGACTTTGACAGTAAGATGTGAAAAATGACAAAAAATTGTAAAATAACCGGTAAAGGAATAATCTATCATCTGGGGATTATGAGAACGGGCAAGAATGTCTTGTACTGACATCTGTTAAATCAAAATATTTGGGCCTGCCGGCAAATGCACAGTGAGAAGAGAATAAGTGTTACTGCTTCTATCATGGGTACTGTACATTACAGAAACTTACTACTTTATGTCCTAAGTTGAAATCTCTAATGTCTACGATTTCTTTTCAACATTTTTCATTTTTTTCCTGCATTTCGTCTTATAAACTTGTATTTGCTTTTTATTTCTAAATCAAGTTCTAAGCATTACTAAAAAAGATGAAGGTAGGATTTAAGAGGTAGAAAGTTTCATTGCAGTCCCTGAGCACCAAATTCTAGATCTTTATTTATAGATGTGTGGATAAAATGTATAGTATATATATATAGTATATAGTATATAGTATATTATTGCCCACATTTTCCCATAAAATTATGAAATATTTTAAATAATCAATAAGTTATACTTAACCAGAGGTGCAACAGGTGAATAACAATATTGCATATATTCATTTTAATATAGTGCATTACCTTGATAATTCTGTAATTTGGATGTACAAAGTAATAATGTACAAGCACATAAAGGCAATTACAACAATGAGGAATGAGTTCATGTTTTTAATGTGTTGTCATTGCTAGTTATTTACATCCACCATTGTGTGTCAAGTTAATTAGTGAAATATGCAAAAATCGTGGACAATTATAACCAAAATCATCACCTATGCCTGGGGCACCTGGCCTTAATCAATCAACATCCCAATGAAAACTAAACCCAGTGGCTCTTCGTATATTGTTTGAAATGAAGGATGAAAAAATCAGTACTTTGTCTGTGTTCCGCTTCATCTCAGTCAGGGACAACTAGAATCAATCCACATGACTCCAGACAGTGTGGATGAGTCAAATGAGCAAAGTTTTGAAAGTGAGCATTCATTTAAAACATGACTTTTTCAAGTCATTAATTCTATATAAGTAATATAGAATTAATACAGTGGAAGGGGAATAGGTTGACGTATGACAGGATTTTTATATACATGGTAATTGCAGCACCTATATTGCCATCAGGAAGAAATCAAAAAATCTTTTCACTACAACGGTCTTGTTTCCCTTCTCAGTCACCAAATTAGTCTCTTGAAGTGACAGCAAAAAAACATCATTCAAAGGGCCACCATATTCAGTTCCACACCTAAGCATCGGTCTTACCAATACTTTTAATGATTCGGTTTTTCTTTCCTCCAACAGCCTTTTACCATTTACAATCTCATATTAGCAGCCCAAGTATTAGAAGGAGACTACAACTGTTGTGTTTTACTACAGTTTTCCTCATAAAGTTGTTATTTATTATTATTATTATTATTATTATTATTATTATTATTGACACTGTTATTTATTATTATTATTATTATTGACACTGTTATTTATTATTATTATTATTATTATTGACATTGTTATTTATTATTGTCATTATTATTTAGTATTATTATTATTATTATTATTAACATTGTTATTTATTATTATTATTATTATTGACATTGTTATTTATTACTACTATTATTATTATTGACATTGTTATTTATTACTACTATTATTATTATTGACATTGTTATTTATTACTACTATTATTATTACGACATTGTTATTTATTACTACTATTATTATTACGACATTGTTATTTATTACTATTATTATTATTATTATTACTACTATTATTACTATTATTACTATTATTATTATTATTACTATTTATTATTATTATTACTATTTATTATTATTATTATTATTATTATTATTATTATTATTATTACTATTTATTATTATTATTATTATTATCGTTATTTGTTGTTGTTGTTGTTATATACAAGAACCATTAGGTAGTTTATTAATACATTTATGATGCTGGTATTCACAAGCTTTGGCAATATTAAAAACTTTCATATTTTTGGAAATAATTTGTTATAGGCTGAAATGAACATAAGGAACTCAAGGGTAGTGTGTCAAATCAATCTTGCGTCATGAAGTGAATGTGAGTATGTAAAGCAAGAATTATATATTGATGTGTATGGGAGCATGTCAAAAGCTGGCACCAGCTGTTTGGATACATACAGTCTCAGACAGCCACAGGTTAGTATTAATACTAACCACAAGCATTGTTCCTCTTTGAGCTATATGATGACAGCAGCATGCTAACACTATCACAATGATGCTGGTGTTTAGCAGGTAAAATCTTTACCATCTTAATTATACAATTAGCATACCAATATTTGCTAGCTAGCACTAACAACAACACACAGCTGAGCCTGATGAGACTGTCATTAGTTTTGCAGGTATCTGGTCGTAGACAAAAATAACTTATTAAACTGAGGTCTATTAAATAAACTTATTAAAATTCTGACCTAATGAGGGCACTAGAGAAAAACAGAAGGAATTATCAAGTCATTACAATTCATCCATGATTGTCTGAATCAAATTGAACAGCAAACCATCCATCAGTTATTAAGACATATAACCAACAAAAAAAAATAAAAACAAAAAAATATTAACCTTATGGTGCAGCGTTTCCCATACATAGACTCTACTTGGGCAGCCCGCCTAAGTAGATTGAGACTCTTCCAGGGACATTAAATCACTTGGTTTCAATTTAGGTAGATCTTACATTACGATGCCTTATTTCACTCTTTTCAAAGGAACTAATTTTGGGCCACACACCTTTCTGAGATGCATGCACTGCAGTAACTGAGTGGGGACAAGAGGCTGCTCTTTGCAAAGCCGTTTAGCTAGCGTCTACTGATAGTGTGCATGTGAGGGGTTTATGGGACATCTGTTAATTGTAGCTACAGAAAATAATCTGGGTTACACTTTCGCCCTTTAAACTGCATGAGTCTCTGCATGCACATCGATCCCACACCACCCGCCACCAAAAGCAAATTCTAAACTTGTGGGAAACAATGTGGTGGTACTTGAAGAACGGTCCATGAATCACCAAAGTCAGTAGGCCACATCCTTTGGGGACCATGAATGTTTCTGCAAAATTTCATGGCAATCCATTCAATAGTTGTTCAGATATTTCAGGTTGGACCAAAATGGTCAGCCAACAAACCAACACTGCTTTCCACAGAGCCACACAAATGTGCATTCTCTTTATTGTACTGCATGTTAAATGTAAAAACTACAAGTGCCAGCATGTCAGGATATCACTTTGAGTACTATATACAACAACCCAAACGTAAAAATGGATAGCTCGACAGACATAATTTAATAATGACGCCACATTATTAATATTAAGTTGACAGTAATTGGACATAGTGGGGTATTTTGAAACGGTGGTGTTTAATGCGGAACAAAGGTCCACCAAGAAGTGAAGCCCTGAGGTTAAGGACCCAGAGCACGGTGAGAGGAATAACACTCCTGGTCTGCACCATACAGTCATTAACCTTTCTCCAGCAGGGAGGGCCGCGTGCTTTCTTCTTTCATTCTATTCACACATTTCATTAACAAGCTCCCTTTCATAGACTAATTCCCCTTTCAAATTTGCTCTTTGTTAATTAGAAGCAGGTTTAACCTCACAAAGAGATTCTATTGTGTTTACTTTTTAATAATATTGCCCCATGTAAATGAATTAGCACAAAAAACAAACTGTCCAACGCAGGCACTTCAAAAATATATTGGCAAGTAATTGAGTGTGGATGCAAATGCATTTGTGCTTTTTCAGTCTAAAATAAAAGCTGGTGTCCTGCCTTGGATTTCTCTTCTGTTGGTGTTCCTAATTAACTCCTGCTTTCAGGGGGGATTTAAAATAGGCCAATGAAGAGACTTGCTAAAGGGAGGGTTATAACAGCCTCCTCATCCAGTAAATTAACCTTGGCTGCCTTCTGCATCCAAAATGTAACAGGTTTGTAATCAATTTTTGCTCTAGAACACTATTCGCAAGTTTAGAGAAGAAAAATGCTCAACATTAGTTGTGTCGTTAGTACTAAGTAGCTAAACAGTATCTCCAAACCACAAGACACTTTTCATGACACATGACACAGATCCCCTGGTTCTGCCCCTGGAGTCGTATGACCCTACCGGGCAAAACACAGCTGGCGTGTAGCCTGTATCAGAGGAAATGGACACAGATGTAACAGTGAGAACAACAACATTGTACAGTGCGTCTCATCTTAAGAGATGCCCATACTGAGTGAATCCCAGTCAGTAGAGAAAGACCCTTTATCTACTAGCATTCATCATCAGTAAAGGGTGATGGGTCAGCGCCACCTTATCCTCCACTTCCCCCAACTTCCTCTGCAGTGTCCATTTGCATCAGCACACAAAATTAACACACAGTCATTCAAACACACACAAACTAACATGCTACTTGTCACACTGGGTGCTCCTCAGTGGTGCTGACTGCAACCTTGTCTCTGTCCATTAAGTGCATCTTTAAGAGGACGATGAAGGACTTTGAGGCTGCATACATTAAACAGATACACCAATAGGGATTTCACTTACACCAACATGTAATTAAACAAGACAATTAATCTCCAATCCAGAGAATCTCCAGTCTTGTAACAATGAGGGGTCAAAGAAGCATGTAACAGCCACGGCTGTGAACTTGTTTACTTCTAAACGAAGTAGATGTGTCTCTGACATGAAATGGAAGCTATTCATAGCTGCTTGCCCCCACATACAGTATAACCATGAAATGGCACTCTACTGAGATCATATCAAAACACTGGAAATATCTGCTCTAACCTGTCATCCACAGAGGTGGAAATGACCATATGAAACACAATCCTTCTGTTCAATATTCTAAATGAGTCCGTCTCATTCTGATGAGAGGGGAAGGGAATATGAGCCATTTCTACCACTGCTTAATTGGAAGTGTTTGATTAGCACTGCTGACACCAGAGAAAAGTGGAGAAAAGTCAGTGCTGAGACACATGAGAAGGACTGTCAAAGAGACAGGTTGAGTTAGTCGAGTCCCTCATCTTTTTATCTTACACACAAATTCTAATAAAATTATGAAGTGTTAACTGGAGAATGCCATAGAACTGGCTTGTTTTTAGTGCAACTTCACTTGCTTCAATTGTGAAGCAGTTCATACAGATTATGGTCATGTTGAATTCAGTAAGCTTACCCCACACTGGATGAATAACTGTCTTGAAGTTGCAGTGTTGATGTGTGTGTCAGCATGCTTTCGTGAATATTCGTGTCCTATATGTGTGTGCAAAGTTATTATTTTGATCCATTTGATCCATTCCATTATATTACCTTGGCTCCAGGGTCCCCCCAGAGTTGGAAATATTGTATACTCCCACAGATATAAAAATGTATACGAAGAAAATTTCATCATGTGCCCTTATTTTTCTACCAGTTCAGCCCTAAAAACAATTTTAACAGCAAATAAATAACAAGAGTCCATATAAAAATGAAACAAATACACAAAATGGTGTTTTACTCAAACTACAGAAAACAAATCAGTACCAAAACTTTGGCCACCTTCACAAAACCTTCCTAGAGAAAAACCTCCAAAGTGCTAATCTACAAATAAAAGGTTGAAAAACGAACACATTAATAAAAATAATTAAGAATTACATGAGCAACACATGTCAAACAAGTGCAATAAAATATGCAAAATGAAGAAATAAATTACAACATGAACACAGCCGACTCCAGCTCCAACTCTGCCACAATTTGAGCTGCAAGAATAAGTCGATTAATCAGTTCGTTGATAGCCACATTTGTTGTTGTTGTTTGATTCTTTGGCCTGATTTAAAGGATTCAACACTGGCGCACTGACCCAGGGCTGCACTGCCCCTTGGACACAAGAGGCATACATGTTTGTCAGGTAATAGGATGAGACTGGCATAACTCCAGGTGTAGGAAGGGGAACGTGGCCATCCCCAGACAAACAGCTGGACTTAGCAGTGACATGGACCGCACTGCTGCAGAAATGTGCCATTGCTAAGAGACAGAAAAAAATTGCAGTGGAGTGTAAAAATGTAGGAAAAAAACCTTGGTAAAAAAAATGCATCAAATATGATGTTTGTTTAGACACAATAGTAATACTATCAGCCATGAACGAAAAATCTATTAACCCCTAGTCAGCATCAATAAACACTAGGACTGACAATATTACCAGCACACATGAAATTGTTTTTTGTTAATATTGCGATTGCTTTATAGCCGTATTTAAAATGTTTATGAAAAACCATGCTAAGTTTGTAAAAGATAAGATCTTGATATTGGTGAATCTATTTTAAGAGCACTATAATTAATCTGGCGATTGAGGATGAAAACCAAAACCATCAACAACACCAGAGCTTAAAAAAACTGGACCATTTTGTTTGTGTAGTATTGCTTTTTAAAGTGGCTTCTTTATTTTAACAAGCAAGACGAATTGCATGTGTATGTGTGTGTCTAAAAGCAACAGTCAGAGCGAGATTGACGCGAGATAGGTTTAAGACTGTGTACAGTAAGTTGAGTGTGCAGCCAGACAAACATTTCCCAATTACCTTCCATGCAGGGTTTTCATTAAGTACTTCCACATAAGAGTCTGACTGGCTGCTCTTTGTCTCCACAGCCGTCTGTAGCTAATCAAATTCACAGGCCGTCTCAGAAGACATCTCAGCCTCCCATTATCATTAATCTGGATGGCCATCTCATCGGCACCATGGTTAACGAACAATGTTAGGGCTAGAAATTCAATTTTCTACAGTTAGCAATTGAATTGGTGATCAATTGTTGCATCTCAGAGATGAAAGATTGTCAAAGCAGGGTCCTCCGTTGTTCCATTATTGGAACACTCAGATGAGCTCCTGAATCCTATTAATAAAGCTGCAGTACAGCAGCTGTGCATCACAGACCAAGCAACGCTGAAGCTGGCCCGCTCTGTTATTTCCACTGTGGGAAAAAGATGGGAATGAAAAACCAAAACTACTTTTACAAGATGAAATATAGCATACATGCTGCCTACAGTATGTATTCAGCAAGGGTGTAGGCCTACACCACAAACATTAATTTAAAATATATTATGTGGGGAATATGTGATATAAAAATATGAAGTCTCATGCTGTGCGAGAGAAGGAGAAGAAGGGATAAGATTTATATTTATTCTGGTGATGAGAGTTATCAGTGTAGGGGGGTAACATGACACAAAGAAGAACTTGTAATTGCATTACTTTTTCTGGAGTGGAATGATGAAAGGCATTACTGTTCAACTTTCAATAAAATAATCACATTACAGTTACAGACAAACTAACATCGAGGCCCCATTATTGTTCCATAAATTTCAGAATTCTAACATGTCTCATGCTATCGACATTAAACTATATTGAAAAAAAAAAAACACTTCCATGTAGGCTGTGTTTTCCTTTTAACTTATTCCTGTTTGCATGTGCACAAACAACAAAGGATGCATACAAGTAATGAGAGACAATGAGATGAAAAGGACAAGAAATGGCAAAGACATAGAGATAACAATTGAAGAGTGCGGGTATTTAACATTATTTTGAATCTGCTACATGCAGGAAAATTAGCATATTATATGAGTTCTAGGCTCTAACAAAACGTAAAGAAGCAAATAATTTTCACAAGGAACAATTCAATTTATTACAGTTAAAGTGAAGTAATACATTATACATGTAATGTTTTACTTAAATGCCCTTGGCAGTGTTGTTTATCATGAAATTACACAAAAGTATGAAAAATTACCATATTTAAAACTTGCAATGCTTTGAGACATGACTCTGACAACATCCAGTAAGTGGGTTTGGTTTTGTGAGCAGGGAGAATAGAATAGATGTTGTGTGTTAGGGCCGCACCAACCCTTTTCTCAATGCTGCATAACCTACACAGTCTGACTGCAGTGGGGTCTATTGAGACAGAGTGCCTGCCAGAAGAGCATAAGACTAATAGCATGCTGCCATTTCTGCTTATATTGTTACACCTGCCCCAAAGGATAGCTATACTGCTATGAAATTACACCACAATATGTGCTGTTGCGACATTTTAGAACAGTATGCAGCACAAAATCATTGTCACAACAAGTTGTGCAGCGGTGCGATGTACTATAGATAAATTACGCATAGATCTAATAACTTTACTTTTTACTGTGTTTAGATGTATTCTAGATATAGTTATGTTTAGATTCATATACAAATTTTTTTTAGATTTACATTTAGATACAGTTATATAGCTTGCTTAAAGCCACTATGTGTCACAGTTCAGTCATGCATTCATTCATTCTCTAGCTGTCTTTTCCATGTTACTAACTCACCTTTCTTTTCAGACCCTGCCACTCACTCCTGCCCTGCAGTAACCCCGGCTTTCCCTCCTTTTTGCCACCTGACGCTTCCCACCCACCTACTCACCTGTTCCCAAATCCCTTATCCGCTCTTAGAATATATATACCGGTCCATTTCCAATCATTCCCTGCCAGATTGTCTACTGTGCTTTCCTCGCTGTAGCGTCCAGCCTTTTTGACCTGTTATGTCTCTTTTTACCCATCTGCCTTTTTCTGGATTTTGCCTTTTGCCTGCTCCTTTTGCCTTTTACCTGGTTTATCTGCATGCCTATTACCGAACACTGCCAAAGCCCTTACTTCGCCTACTGTTTGTCCTTGCCTGCTTCTGCTTGCCAAGCCTTAACAAAGGTGCATAGATTTGAACTTTTAATGGTTTCTCTGAGTCATGCAATTGTGTCTTCCTAAACCCGAGCCATGACTCTATGAGTATAATTTTAAATTCTTCAATGCATCAATCTTTTCTTTTCAAAAAAGAAAAACTGCCATCAGAATAAATTGAAAGATGCTTATATCAAAGAAAACTTCTATACATCTACACTCTAACTAAAATCTGATCAGGAGAAACTGACATGCATGATTTGAATTTTTGAGTAAAACTCCAATTCAAACCAAACTACAGCAGTAATTAAAATATCATTGTTGTTATGTGAATGGGAGTCATAAGAACAACCACCAAATGCCAAATGGTTCAAGTGTTCTTACCTTTAAAAAGAAACAACACATTTGAGCATGGAGATGTTAACTCCTTGAGTTTTGAAAAATGTTTAACATTTAATAATGGTGGCAACTGAATGCTGACAAAAGATGTACAACAGATAAACAAGATTTCAAAGACGACTTGATTTCATCATTATACGGATGCAACCAAAGAGAGACGATGAACACAGAGCCATGAAATCCAACAACACAATGTTCCTAACACTGGTTTCACTATACTACTCAATGACCCCCCACACTCTGAACCCTGCTTTCCATTCAACCCCTCAACTGTCCCAAAGAGGAGGGGGAGGGAAGATATGAAAGCACTTATTTGTTGGCCTTTGTGCAGCGAACTGCTCTGTCTGTGCGCGTGCTGGAGTTGCTCACCAGCTCACCCGCATGCTTGTGGTTGTTCCCGCCCGTATCTTAGTAACAGCACAAGGCAAGCTACATTTGCAGAGGATCTTACTGTAGAAATAGTAGAGAAAACTAGAGTCAAAGACCCAAGCTTGCTGTCTATCTCAGAGAAAAATAAAATTGGTAATAAACTTTAAAGAGAGCCATTGAAAATATGAAATTTTGTCAAGTTTGTGCACAGGGTGTGTTTAAAAATTCAGGTTAGAACAAAAAACAATGGTGCTATACAAAAAGGTGTACTTCCCTGCTTTATTTCTAGATGTGTATGCTACATGAAAGGAGAATGGTTGCAGCACCTGGGTATCCGTTTGCGTCAGCGTTCCCGTTATTGTACGCATTGGATGACTGTCTGTTCCACCCATTTCCCGGGCTTTTGTCTGAGTAGAGTTTTTCACCAAAGATATAAAAAGGTATGGATAAATGTGAAAAACAGATGTGGCTACCAACAAAATGGCATCTTTTACTCGTGCAACTTCTTTTTGTTTTTAGGTCCAGACAACTACATACAACACAAAAGCTCCAGAGGAAAATATCATGTATAATCACAATCAGAGGAAAGGACAGGATATCCATTTCTGAACGTCCAAAACCATTTACCTCAATCATAACATAAATCTCACAATCTTTTTCTACACAAAAGGGAAAAAATCCTGTAGGTATTTAAGAACAGTCTGATTTTCTAATTAAGGTGAAGTAAAAATATGGAAAATTATCCATCTTTAATATATTTTACCGTACAATTCTCACTCATTGGAGGACCTTGCTGATATTAAACATAAAGCCAAACCAGATTTGATTTCATACAGAATCTGAAAAGGTTCATACTTGAAGAGTTTGACACAGTGAAGGGGAAAAGAGGGAAGCAGATGTCATTAGGGTATGAGGGGGATATGGGCAGAGCTAGCAACTACACAGGACAGTGGCGTCCCTTCTCCTACTATGTTGGACATAGACTAAGACCCCCTTCGAGGACACTGTGAACTGATCCTGATTATCCCAGTGGGCCTAATCCTCAGAGGCCGGCACTGCCTGGCCGTTTCTCCCCCAAAAAAGACTCACTTCAGTGGACAGAGAATCCTAGACACTGTGCCCCTAAACTGTGAAAACTCTCGGCACAATAGGGACTGAGGAGAGAAAGAGACCCCAAATCCACCTTCTTCCTTCATCCCCCCACACTCCCCACCGTCACACTTGGGAAAGCAAAGGAACGAAGCCTCATCCTAGGAATCCTGCTCAATATCCTGGGATTAGCTGTGGCCCCTCTCAGCAGCCCTTCTCTCCCTCCTGCTAAGGCTAATTCAGACTGAATCGTCTGGCCAGACCCATTGTACAAACCCCAACACACAAGAGAAACAATCAAATATACTAAACTTTAATCTCTTATGAGCTCATATCTCAGTCTCCCCTGTCTGCACTCAAATCCCATTCCCCAGAGAGAGAGCCTGGGAGTTTGTTAAATACAACTGGCCACATCCAGGTATACACCCACACTCAGATATTAGCAAACACACAGAACTTGATGCAGCATAATTATTCAGGGGAATCAATGAACAATACCAAGCTCAAATGTGTCCTTCTAAATTGCACAGCCAAGCAATTTGAAATGCAACTAAATAAAACAGCCTATAGCCAGTTGCTTAAGCACTTGTTTGACATGAGACTCATGCACACTTCAACTCAGTCAATAGACAGGATTTTGTGTATTGTAATGGTATATATCCAGCAATTAACAATGAAAATGATGCACATTCCAATTCAGTTTGTAGGGTGGCTTGGGCAAAAGATGTCCCTTCGCTGAAATATGCAATTGTGTCCACAACGGAGGCTTTGAAGAGTGCTTTGAATCATCTGTGGAAGCCATAGGATGTGGGTCCAGCTGTAAAAATATGAGTGTGCCTGGGACTGCCACCAATGCAGTGAGCATTGTGTGTGTGTGTCTTTGAGTTAGTCAAAGACTGATTCCATTGCTTGCTTCTCCATATCCCATCAACAGCCCCTCCTCTCTACTTCTGCATGCAGATATACATTCACTCTGTGAGGTCTAATGCCAAGGACCCCAAACATCCCTCATGCGCTCATTTGGATACTCAATGATTTCCATGGACATTCTGTGCTGTCAGAAGTACAATGTATACATTTTTATTTGGAGATCTCTGCTTTACCCATTGAAAGGGCGTTCAAAGCTACTGGGACTCCAAAGAGATGAACACAATTGATAGCTCCTAAGCAGAAATCATATTACCCTTTATGCTCTATCAAATTTTATTTTGGCTCAAAGGATGCTTCTTTCCCTCTTGGAAAAGCATCATCCTCTGTAAATTACATTAGACACATGCAGTAGGGGTGAAAGGATCAAAACAACAATCAAGTGCAAATGCCTTTGCGAGGCATTGGCAAAAGAAAAGCTGTCAGTCTAATTTGAGATTCATCTCCCGCCCATTAAAATCTTATAAAGCAGACTTTTCTGGAATGATCCATCAAGATTTAGTTGAGTTGTTTAGGTTTGGCTCTCAAATCAGCTCCACAGTGTGTGCAGCTTGGTCTTACAAGGACTGCATTCAAGGGAATCAGTGTAAGTCTATGAGGCTGCTTTTGGTAGTGACCTGGCCTTCTTTGGTTCCATAAAAGGCCTGTCGACTTTAGCCACTTTGAGGCATACACAAAGCATAGCTGTTAATTGGGGCTTTCTCAGGCATGTGGCCAGAAGACATTCTCAGTCTAATGTGGCACCTGCAAAAACTGTTTACTCATATACGCTTACATCCTGTTTTTGCTATTTGCTTGCCAGTGTGCTTCCTGTTATGGTAGTCATTGCAATGCAGTCATAGATTGGCTTCAGATACAAAAACTTATAAATGTAACTTCATGTAAAATCTGCTACCCATAAGATAAATGTGTAGACATGGGAAATGAATGACCAAAGGAAAAAGACAGCTTAGTGGAACAAAAGAAGCAGAGGTGCAGGCCTCTGAAACGATTCTCAGAGATAGTGGATTATTGTACATTGGCACGTATGCAAATCTGGCCACAGGGAATTCGCTCTGGTTGTACTGTGCCCTATTCTGATGATGCAGTTCGAGGCAGTGGAGGAGGAAATTGAGTTTAGTCAGATAGAGAGGCTGAGTTAACCTGTGGCCTGAAGGAAAAGAAGAAGGAGTCACCTCGGTCCCGTGGGTAGAGAGGCAAAGTCCTCAAGAACCCCTGTTAAGGCATATAGCCCCTAGGAGACGAGGATGTAGAGCTTAGATGATCAGACCATTATGACATTCAAATGTATATCCCACTGGGTTGGAGGTGGTCAGAGAAATTTGGGATTTAAAGCTTGAAATATTTAAATCCTGGGGATCAGAGCATTTAAACTAAACAATTCTATTCTTTGTGATTGCCAACAACACCTTTCTAATGAGAGCCCAGAAAGGACTTTTCCCACTTTTACCTTCGCTGATGGATGGCTATCCTCGGGAGCCTTTATCTACTGAGCTTTACTTTAATAGCTGCTAAAGGCAAACTGTCAGCTCCCTCTGACCTGAATCTGAGGACATCCTGAGAGCAAGCAACCAGAGAAGAGGTGGAGCGGGTGAAAAATTCAGAATAAAAGATAGCCAAGGAGGAGGAGGGAGGGAGTATGAGAAGAGAGGCCGAGAACTTCACTTCACTGTGAGTGTCTGAAATCTTCCCTTGGGCATGGAGTTTTAACTGAGGACTAGCACATATTAATGCATACTATTCAGCTCTACACTCCATTCATTTCCTCTGCTTGATTCATGACTACGTCACCTTGACATATAGAGTAGGTAAGAGCTTCTCTGCCACTGAAACGTCTGAAACGATTTGAAAACAAGACCTGACAATTTGAGAGAAAGGATAGGCTGTAAGGGCTGTAAGTAATGATGAGCAGGATATGACAGGTTTATGGGACAGGTTAATAATTTGGTATGGGTAGTAACTGCCAGAGTAAAGCCTTCAAGCTGATTGCTTCCCCAACTTGTTTCACCAACTGAAAAAAATAAATAAATAAAAATAAAAATAAAAAAATAAAAAAAATCACTTTTTCATTTCAATTACTGTTCGGCTGTGAATAACAGTAACACTTTGCTCTGAATAATAATTTAAACATTATGCTATTTCCATTAAGAGTAGTTAACAAATTAAACTGTAACTGAAACTACAAAAGTTCCAGAGGAAATAATTTATAGCAAATATATTAGTCTGACCCTGACATGAACATTACCCCTTCCCCCACCCCACCCCAAAAAAAAGAAACAATAAAAAATATATATAGCTGACAGCTTGTAGACCTAATCAGTAATGAGGAGACTGCCTTTGTTCTGAGTGGAGTACGCCCCTTCTGAGCTGAGTAATCTTGCTGTGGTTGATATCATTCACTTGTGTTGCTCTCCTTGTGATGAATGAGGGGAAACCACCTGTCACTGTCTCAGTGTAAATTATTTGTCAACCAATTAGTCACACAGTTTTAGTCCAGTTCAGTATATCATAGCAGATAAAATCCTCCTTGTCCACCGACACCTTCCAGTTGCCTTTAAGATGTGTTTTACTTGTTAGGTTAACAATAACAATTATGAGGTGGCAAACACAGATAACAAGAGTCGACTCAACCACATTAATAACACCTTGGGGAGAATAGTAATAAACATGAGATGATGTTCTCTACCTTCATAAATAATTTTTTCATCAAAGGTTGTTTTATTTTCATTCATGAAAAGAAGTAAGTGTTCTATATTAATAAACTAACTTTCTGTAGGTAAACTGTTAGGGACATTATCTGGGGTGCCTTTTGACGGTTGTGAAAAAATAGTTTTCTATGGTGTTTTCTGTTTGTGTGTCCCGGTTTCTGTGAAGACCAGTATTTTCTGTGTCTCCAGTTTTGGCAGAGAGAGGAATGTACATCCAAAACTGCTGTCACAATAGGAAGGTTCAGACTGAGGATGGATCATGAACACTATAACAGTTGGGAGGTGGAGTAAGAGCAAAAAAATGAGAATTTGTTCCTCATTTTTTGAATTACTCTGTCACTTCTCTATCTACTAAAGGCTGCTGATAGACATGATGGCAATCTGTGGTTTATACACCATCTTTTTTTTCCTTTGTAAACCCACACACCACTAATGGCCACTAATGGGGAAGGCACATTTTTGCAAAGGTGGCCATGCATCACCACAAGTGAACAAACCACTGCCCTATTTTCCATGGTCAGCAGACACAAAAGGAATCCTTTAGAACCCGCTCTCTGATTGGCCACATCCTACTATATTTTCACTTCTCCTCCAGTTGTCACAATGTACACGAAGAAACTTTGAGGTAGAAAAAGACCCAGATCTCAATGACTCAGACTCCAAGTCTTATAAAAATAATATTAACGAAGGCATTAATTGATGAGCTCTAGGTGGAGGGGTTAGTGCTTCAGGTGAGGAATGAAGTGAATTAATCTAAAGACTCCAGAATCCAGGGTAGCAGTCCAAACTTGCTTTAGGCTTATTAACATATGATTAATATAGATATAGAACTATGGCACTTGTTATTTGTGCTATGGGCGCCAAACGAGGTACCAGTGCACTTCATAGTTTTAGTGTCTTCAACCTGCGAGTGAAATTCAGAGGTAGAAGTGCTGGAAACAGGCTGTTGAAAAAAAAAAAAAAACATCCCTATTTCTCAGCCTCTCAGAAAGCTATGGTGATATGATATGGGGATATGGTAGTTGATGTCTTCCAAAACCACATTCCCTCCTGCCACATAGATTAAGTGAAGATCTGTTAGTCTTTCGTGTCATGTTACTTAAAGGCTACATTGGTGCTGGCTGTCTGGCTCAGTTCAAACCAGACATCCACACCAAGACTGTCGTTCCGCTTTATGGTTCGTGTGAAGGCAGAGAACCAAAACAACTCTGCCTGTTCTTGCAATGAAAAATGCTAGCAAATGTGAAAAGCTAAAGATCTGCTTGCTGGAAAGCGTGTGATTTATTCATGGCCTTTAGATTCACCCTTTCAGATGCTGGATCATGTGAAGCAGAGCATTAACATCACATGTGCAGGTGCTTTTATGGGCCCTCATCCATTACTCCTGATTTACATTCCTCAGCTAACACAGTGCTGTAACCAGAGCTGTGCAGATTCTTCACAAGCAGCCAATAATATGAGTGGGAAGGGGTTAATCAACATACAGCCGACAGGACCTACATGTTTGTGCCAGGTCACTTACCACTGCCGTCAAAACTTCTCTACACCCTTTTCCTGAATGTGTAAAAATCCTTTGATAATACAACGTAAGTACCTTTGCAGCTGGGCACCAACATGGATAAAGTGAGAACTGCAACTGAATAAAATATGATTAACAGAGCAGAAAAGAAGAATTCATATTTTAGCACCCAGTCTGTGCTGTATTCTTACAAGACTTCCATTTTAAACTTGTCTCCACTTACCTAAATTTCTACTGCATTGGTAAGCTGATATTTCAAACTTGTATGAGGTCCATTTATGTACATTTACTTATAAGAAACACTGGGGAGTAGGTGTTTTGTGAGCAGAATGTGGGTGGGGAAGCATCAAAAAGGCCAAATGAAGCACTTCCAATACCACTGAGAGATTGGATGGCAGGCTCTAGCTTCAAGATATCACTATTGATTTCCTTTTCTTTCTCCCATTTCTCTCACTGTGGAAAAATAACTTCATTACTGCTCTAACTGACTCATCACTACACAGAGACAAAGAAAGCATATATTTCCCAGACAACCCATCTGAGAAATGCATTTTCACATGACATGCAGCACATTGTCTAGCTAATAACCGCAACGCAGCTATTTGTTTCGTGGCTGACTAGGCCTAAGCTTATTAACAATTTGCTTAAAAAGAAATGTGGGGTATAGAAATCAAGCTCATAACACTGCTATTATTACCATCTTTGAAAATATCTAATAGGATGAGAAGAAAAATGACCTTTCACACCTCTAATGGCTGTATTCAAATTTGCCTTTGGCTTTAGTGAGAAATTGAGTTTTTATTTTTACTCCATTCATTCTCCATGCTAACCTTGGACTTAAACTTCTCATCAGGCCAAGTCAAATTTAATTAGAGCTCACTTATTCAAACCTGAAATTCATGGCTGATTACTTGGCCTCCCTCTTGGTCCATTTGTCTTGAACCATCTCAGACGTCTATGCCTAGTAAGCACCAGATAACAAAGGAGAGGGCTAGGGGAAAGCTAGACAGTTCTGCTCCAACACTCACAACTACATCCAGATTTAATATTTTATAGAAGGGAGTTCATGATTAATGGAGGGATTTGGAAGAGTCATGAGGAGGGACATTTAAATTGTTCCCTATCCTAAAGCAGAGTCGCCTTCTCAGACAAGACTCTTCCATCCCTCTATTATTTAGGCTTTACATAACGTGAGCGAAAGAATTTTTTCTTGAGTATTCTGACAAATCAAATGTGGCAGCTATGGGAGAAAATACGGAAAAACTGTCATCTAACTCAGTTATTCTGTCCTGCAACTGAGTAACTTTTGTTACTTTCCTATCCAACAAATCTGAAGAAGACAGAGGCTCAGAAAATAGGATCATCAGAGCTACCATCTATATATACAAACAGCTACATAATTTTTAAGAGCAAAAAGGAGTTTGTAGGAGACTGTTTATGTATGAGGCATTGTATCCGTCAACCCTGATTATTATTGATATTTTTTTATATTAAGCTGTACCAAATCAACTTCATATGGTAGATGCTCCAAGTTGCAATGAGAACAGAGATTTTGATTTAATTATTAAGAAATCAATGACCTGATTTTGAATTTAAGCATGGCAAGACACATTTTTACACAGAATATTTCCATTTGTATGTAAAAATGATTTAGTTTTTGTCATTATTATTTAATACATACATTTAGCAAATATTGGGAATTAGGTCAAAATTATGGGTTAGGGAAACACATAAATCATTACCTGAAACAGCTACCAAATATGCACAAGAAGGAAATTAATGATGCCTGATGGTGTAAAAGTTGTAGCTAAAGGTTTTATAGGTTGTAATTTAACAGTAGGCTACTTTTATTACTCTGCACAGAATATCATATCTTTTGAACAAAAGAGTAGCAGAATTAGAGAAGTAAATGGTTGTGCTCTACCTGCTGACTGAAGCTGATGTTAGTATGGAATCAGGTAATAGGATCAGACTGCCCAGGCGTCAGAGCATGCTTGCAGTTTTCCTCCAGGGATTGTCAACAAAAGGCCTCCTACAATTACGGTGCTGGGAGGCAGAAGACATAAGACACATTTCTGTCTCATTAACACCTGCTGTCTCTCACCTTTATTATCAAATGTACTTTAAAACACTGTCTCCTATTGTACCAGTTCTTCCCAAGAAAAACTCAGCAACTGCAGTTTCCAGTCTTTTGATGCTGTGCTGAAGGTTGTAACCCATAACTGCACAAGCGCTACCATAATTCAGGCAAAAGAGTAATGTCTTTGCTATTATAATGTTCCTAGCTAATCACTTAACAGGCAATATTTAGCAAATTCCAAGTGATTTTAAACATTCCGTAGGTAGGCCATTGTAGATAAGATTCTATTTTTAGATGTTTCTAGATATCTCACACTTATTTCTGTTCTACTGTGTTTATTGTATACAAAAGCAATGATCAATGGTTAATTTATTTCAATGACCCATAAGTAGTATGATGGGAAATAAAATTGGGGCAGCAGAACTTCCCTCATCCCGTGGTAAGACTGAACAGACCATCTATCGTCTATGACGCAGGTAAAAATAGCAAAATGGGGGGACTAAAGACAAGACAGGTTCCACAAATCTGTGCTTTTTGAATGTTCTTTGTCATTAATACATTCGGCATGATACAAAGCATTTAAACTAAAATGTCACTGCACAGGTCATTTGAGAATTTTGTACTATTCTGGTGCTTAAGGCACTTTATTTTTTACATAAATTTAAATGTAATTGTTTAAACACCATTCATATGCACAACATAAGTTTGAGATGACAAACCCACACATCAGTCTGGCACTAGGTTATTAAGTGCACTGTGTAAAGTGGACATATTCTGAGATCAGGCAATATCACAAGGAAATCTTGGAGGGGGGGGTGAACACTTGAAGGTACTGTATTTCAGGTTGTATAGGTACACATATCAGAAATAATTCATTTCAATTAAAGCAAATGAGGCTATTTTTTTTAAATGGTCATAGGATTTTGCCTGATCATATTACAAGACTTTCCCTTGCCAGCATTTGAGTGTGGCTGCTTCACTGCAGAAATATCACACATTACTATCAGTCTTGGTGTGATGTACTAGACGAGAAAGCAATGTCAGAAACAGATAAATTGAAATTACATGGCTTGTAGCTTATCAACCTTACCACCACTACAGCAGACATTATTGAACTATGCATTTGGCTGTAATCCCCCCTCCTCCACTCTAGCTTTAAAATGCAAACTTGCACTCTACATGCACTCCACTATTATCCTCTCTCACATCTGTGATGTTCTGTACCATAAGGCCAAGAAATCATTTTACTTTCATCTTTGGCATCTCCTTGAACTGAAGAAACAGTCTACTCCTCTGAAAAGAAACATATTTTCAGTTTTAAACTGTTACAGGTATAATATGTAACTTTCCGCATTAAAATTTCTAAAAACGACCAGACCTATGTGTTTTATTTATTTTTTGAGTTGTGTACTGACATTATCCCAAATGTTTACAGTATTTTTTTTAATTGGAGAAATACGTAATTTTAATCAAAGTAACGGTCCATTTTATTTGGCCACTTGTCATTGGTGGCATATCCCTTTTACACATGCATTAGCACTGTGGTTTTCCACCAGAAGCAGTCAAAATTGACTTTTTATCCAGTTTTAAGCCACATTTTACAATACACATTTTAGATCTTGGTCATTTTTAATATATATTTCAACCGAAAGGATTTTAGTCAATGCATGTCTGGATAATAAGTTATCAGAGAAACAAGCTGAACAAAAATCAGCAGCAGCTTGGCTCACAGCCCCTCCAAGACGACCAAAAGCATTGGAGAAACACTGATTTTTAACACAGAACTGCTTTATTTAGTGTTTTCACCGGTAAAAACTCTTCTGAACGATTAACACTGAAGGAACCATAACCGGAAGAAGTTGACTGCAATGACGGCAATGGTGGTGAATACAACAACTCCGATGATCCCACGCTACTTCACAATATCACAAAAACAGCATGTGAGTGCAGGTTGCCTGGGATGGCTGGGATGCCTGTAACCAAATCGTGTGTAATGTATCACATAATTTTTCCTCACATCTGTCTGAGCAACAACTGAATTGAAACTTATTGAGTCCTTACAAGTTTGCCCTTCTAGGTATCCATTAGAGAATACAGTATGGGCTGAGACACAAACTGAGTCCATCTGATAATGTGTAATGTACAACAGAATTTATTTGGTCAAAAGACAAACAAAGTGGTTAACTACTTCCAGTGCTCCTACAATATTAATTCTTGCAGGCTGGCATTAGAGCATATTCAGCCTGAGGTCATTAACAGATACAGGAGTTACAGGTTCTGTCAACACTGGCTATTGAATTAACCCGTGGTTCAATAAAGCAATGTTATTTCCCCTAAAATACTTATTACGAGTATGTCTCTCAAACAGAGATAGAGTCCCAGCTAATATAAAAGACCTTTTAGTAAGCTGGAAGGTTTGTAATGAAAGCCTTGTGGAGCTGCATCAGTCAGGCAGGTCAATAAGGTCTGTCTCGAGCCATTACCCCATAAGAGTAAGATGTGTCAGGGTTCAATGTGACTGGCTCAGACTTATCCTTTGTCCATTGAGCAGAGGAAAAGACATGGATAAAAATGAGAGTTTAAATCCCGGACAAAAACCAAACTATGAGCTCATACAGAGCAGTTTTAGTTTCAATTTCATTTAACTTTAAAGCTGAATTAATGTCTTATTTTATCTGATGAATTAACTTAGCAAAGGGCAGAAGGTCAATTTAAGGACACCATGCACAAGAATGTTTGTAAGGCATAGTGACTACAATTGGGGACATAAAAATGATGTACCACAAGTCACACTAAACTGAGCAAAGAACAAAGTCAGGCTTCTTTCCCTGGTTTCTCACCATTAGAGTGCACTCTAAAAAGAACATTTCCCCAATTTTCAGTTTTATATTTATTAGTAGTAGGGTTGGTATGTCCAAAGGTTTCTCTGTCCATGTGTAACAGCATATTGTCTTTTAACATTTAATTCAGACATCATACCCTAACAAACATTTCCAATTTAAAATAATCTCAAAATTTATGTTACATTCTCCTGCTGATACCAGAACAGAGGAACTTAGAGGAACCTGAATTCTTCTTCAAAGATCAAACAAAAGAAACAACTACTTCCGAAGACAACAACAAATCAGTTACATTAATAACTGAGTAAGTGTTTCTGGAACCTAACTGTGTGTTCATACAGTATAGCTGGTATAGCTTTCAATGCCAGAAACCAGAGCCAATGAGGGGTGTTTATTATTGTAGCTGCTACCAACCTCACAAAAAAGAATTAATTCTTCTGTTATGTACTGTATCAGTACTTGAAGTCCATTTTGACACGCAACAAAAAATTGTTCCTTTAACTCAAATTGAATCACAACATTTATAAGTTGACATGTGTAGACCAAAAAAAGCTTCTTACCAAAGTAGCAGATTTAAGATCAGAATTCTCTGTATATATAAATATAGCTATTAAGGATTGTAAGAGCTTCTGGGGAGACTCAAGTGAGCAGAAAATGAGCCCTCTCATCTGCACCTGCTGCAGATCTTATAATCAAGGAGCAATCATTATAAAATGCGTAGACCTCCCCCTCCCTGCTGTCAACACGACCATGCCCATCCATTTGACTATTAAGGAAAATGAAAAGGGTGCCGAGATTTGTTGCCACTGACAGTGCCAAACCATATATTCTCTTGACATAAATAATGATGTGACTTCATGCATTCATTTTTTTTTTATATATTGATTTAGTTTAGCTTTTAGTATTTATTAAGGTATTGACCGTAGAGTCCAAAGTGAAAAAGTTAAAGGTGAGCTTCAAAAAATCATCTCTGCAACTTGTAGACATGCGGTTACTCAGGTACACCTTAAGCAATGCAAACACTCGCTGATATGAACCTGGGTGTCCTTTCTTAGTACCAACCATTCTAAAAGTACTATTTTTGTCAAATAATATTAAAAAAATATCTAACTAGCCCTCACCATTAAGAAAGTAGATGAATGGCTAAACAATAAATCCTCAGAATTAAAGGGGAAATAACATTCAACTGACAGGCAATGTTTCAAACAAAATTGGGTCATATAGCTCGAATTCGTGGTGAGATGGGACGCTCTTTAGAAGTAACATGCAGTAAAAAAAAAGGCATGGGCAAGCAAGATGGATGAGGCTATGGGTATAAGCACAATACATAAAGTTTAGTAGCATCTTTTTATTTGTCTACTAAGTTATTATGGTAGTCTGTATGGTACCTGTAACCCACAGATCAGTGCATTACGTATTTAATAATTTCATCATTGTTTCAAATGAAAGACTCATGCAGATAACAAGGATTTGTAATTATCAACTGAAACCATCTGCAGTCAATTTCTTGTGGGAGCTGAATCTAATATTATACAACATAATAATTAAGCAGTTATAAAGAATGAGACATTAGACGACTACATGAATTTGCACTCGACTCTAACACCTCTACCAGGACCATTTGAGGATTTTACCTAGACTGAAAGAGAAAGTTACATTTTTAAAAACAGCCAAATAAAAGTCAGAGTAGAGAGAGTTCCTTTTCTGAACACATTAAAAGATCTGAGATCTGAAAATGAGAAAATAACATGCTAGACAGGCTGTTTTGTTCAAATATAGAGGCACGGTGGAGAAAGAAGAACAAGAGACACATACACTGTAAATGCACTTCTAAGAGAAGGAGGCAAACTAACGTGTTGCAAAATGAATGCAAATATATGCATATTCTTTCTATCAGCCTGTACTCTGTTTTTCTCCTAAACCTTTGGTCTTTTAAAATTGCAGGCGGACAAACAGCAAGCTATTTAAAATTCATAAAACAGCTGTTTAATTCACCAGGCAGGGACCTTTACTGACAACCGTTTACTTCTCCCACTCCAGCTCTGCTAGTCTTACATCCATCAGGACCATATTGGACATGATGTATGTTCCATGACAGACTACTTTCCTGCATCCTTCACATCGCTCTCTTGGGTCTGCTTTGATCAGGGGGATAAGTATTAGCACCATCCACATCCCGCACACTTCCCACTGAACATTACTGACATACATGATGGACAAGTTTTGACAGAGGAAACACAAATGTAGGAAAGAATAAACATAGGTTTGCATGCACAAACAAATTTCTAATTACCCATCTGATTTAGAATCTCACTTTAAACCATAAAGCAAGTTTGCAACTATAAACAGTATGCAGACTTCCCAAACATACTAAGGTGACTTTCAGTGTCGGCCTGGTTAAAGGAGCAGGCTTGTGGCCAAAAGGTAACTAGTTTGATCCCAGACTGGAAGGGTAAATCTGGGCAAGGATTACCCCCATTGTTCACTTAAACCCCAGTGGTTACACAATACTGCGGTTTTACTTTGCTGCTTCTAGGTGTGCATGTGTACAATTGTGTGAGAGTGGAGAAGGGTGTTGGTAAAAAAAGCATTAGTAATCAACAACCCACCTCTGGTTAAATACAAGGGAAAAAAACTAAATGAATATAGTTAAAGATTGTTGACTTAAAAACAAAGATAAACTAATTTTTCAATTTACAATGCATGCTCCAAGATATATATTACACTACGGAAGTCAATGTCTTTTTTGACTGTGCACTGTTGTGTCTTTCCTTGTGATGCCACTCATGCTAAGCAGGGAGTGTGAGCAGGTCACAGCCCAGTCACTCCCCACTGCCTGAGCGTCCAGCCAGTAATCATGGTTATTGACAAACTGAAGGTTCAGTTGGGTTTAAAGGCCACTCTGACAAATTTTCTGATTCTTCTAATCATCTTCCCTTTCTTCCCAGTACTGCAGCATGACTCGGACTCAGCCCATCACTTTCACAGCCCATCTCATTCGCAGGTACTGGTTGAGTCGAAGCCCAGCTGTCCATCGAGTTGCTCTACTGTGTAAATGACAAGAAAACTCAGTGAGAAGCACTGAACCACTCAGTGTGGAGGAGCTTCTTTGAAATCCTCCAGGTTCTTTTCTTTAAGCCCAAGCTGTGTAAAAGTTCATCCACGCCCTCCATTACTTCAATCCTCCCTTGTGCACTAACCCCCCTAACTAGTCCCCATTCTGGCTCTCTGAGCTGCTCACCCTTCCGTGCTCCCCTCCTCTGTAAAGAAAAGATGCTTTCCCACAATTCCCTGAAGATGTGTACTTCCACAAGACTATGGGTGGTATTTATTCAGGGCACAAGGCATGGTTTTAGTTCAGATGCTTCTCCTTAGTCATATGTCTCCAGGAACACAGAGATGTGGAAGTAAATGCTGAGATTAACTTGAGGCAGCAAAGTATTTACAAACACCTAACTCATCAATAGTTTGACCCTGATGTCACTAGCTTTCTGTAAAACACAAATACCACTTAGGGTACCTTGGGAAATAAGGAGCGTATTTAACCCTAGAGTTGAGCAGATTTCAGCCATCTGTTTTGAAGAGCTTAACCTTAAACAGTCCTCCACTGTCTGGATGTGTTTACTGTCAAGAAGAAAAACCAACAATGAGGCATGTCCAGCTCTTGCTTCAATCTTTGCTTAGTGCATTTACTACAGATGAGCCATATGTCTCAAAATTCCTTTTTCTCTTTGTACTGAATAGGGGTGGACAGGCCATCTGGGGTAGTGTGAGTTTCCCTGGTGAGCTACTTAACCTGTAGCATATCCAGTGAATCTAGCAAAACTAGAGAATATTTTTTATATTCTCTTTTTGAACCTAGCATTATACTGACTAAGCTAGCTGCATACAGTTGTGTGTGTGTGTGTGTGTGTGTGTGTGTGTGTGTGTGTGTGTGTGTGTGTGTGTAGTAGGGTTATCAATTAATGGCATCTCATGATTCAACTTTACTTAGGTACATTCTGCCTTTTATTGTACACTCAGCTGGAAACAGCAGAATTATTGAGTAGTACAGTAATGCCATAGTTATCATGTCAACCTAAAATACAAACAGCATAATGCTCTGGTGAGTTTCCTGTGACTCACAAGTAACAAAACTTTACATACGTACACGGTGTACTTACAGTATGTGTCATTTAGATAAAATCCCAACTTCATTTGAATAAATAAAAAAAGGCTAGTTCTATGATGATCCCATCTGGGTAAATTTTTTTATTTTTTTTTAATATCCTTGTCTGCCACTGTTACTGACAATGGGGAGAAGACTAGAGGAAACTAATTTGAGTGTTTCTTTATACCCTCATACTTTCCATTAATACCTGTCCTGAAACTGAAAAATCTTTGTTGTAATAAAATATATGAAAATGGCTTTAGTCATTACTGCTTTCCGTATTTTCTTCTGTCTTATAGCACTATCCACACAAATAAAAACCACATGCATCTTAAAATCTGTATTCTGTACAATGGTACCGGTTCTGGGGACTGTTGACAGGTGTCAAAGGGATTGTGTGCCATGAATGGCAATGTCATGGTGAAGTAAGGGATTACACTGTATTACTTTCTGAATAATTTTTTTTCCACATCCAATAGCATTCTAATGAAGGAGTGGCAATCTGCTGTGGCCAGACCCCATCTGGACTGACAGCAGCTTAGTTCCACAGAGTTCAGACCCTGTACCGCCCAAAAGAAAAACTTGCCCTACA
Source organism: Xiphias gladius (assembly GCF_016859285.1). NCBI lineage: Eukaryota > Metazoa > Chordata > Actinopteri > Istiophoriformes > Xiphiidae > Xiphias > Xiphias gladius. Next base: position 18,576,418 of record NC_053410.1, read on the forward strand.
ATGTCACAGTCCATTGGAGACCTAAAATTTGGCTATTCACCCCTGCTAATGAAACCGGCTCCCTATCCACGCCACACCACCTCTGGCCCGCAACCAAAGCAGACAGCCGTGTTCATTACGAGGGAGTGGAAGCACCCCAATGTCAAGACCTGCCATGTGAAAAGACAGCTGAGGCTAGCTCTCAGAGATAGGGAGCCTGCTATTTTTCCTCAATTTCAGAGCTGTCTACAGCCTCAGGGACATAATAGCCATGTGTTTGATGTTATGTGCCACTTTTCTCTTCACAACTACATATAAAAGAAATGAAATAACATCAAATTCTGCCTGGCTCTTATTTATTCTCCCTGTATTTTTTAACATGAATATTGCAGTATAGATATACTGTATGTGTTCGGTCTATAGCCTGTGGTCTGTGACTTGGACCAGTTCTCTCTCGTAACACTGCATTGCTCATCGTGTCGGTAAACAAGGCATTTGAGCTCATGCAGCTTTTTTCCTCATTGTATGTCACTTTAGATAAGTGTAACAGCTAAATGTCCACAATGCAAATGCCCATTCTGCCACCCATCTACAATACATTACACTGATCCTCAGGGGTAAATGGTAGCCAAATAGGAAAGTCTGTCAGTTTTTACACACTGTCCATTTCCCAAGCTCTCCAGAGAACAAATTGGTCACATAATGACAGTTATCTGTTTAGCAGACATAGCTGGAATAAAGCAAACCGATCATATGGTTAGGCTAGAGAGTATAAAAGGATGTTCTGTTGACCTAAGTGTCAGATCAGGTTGGTAAATGGAAACCTGAATTGGCAGCTCTAGAAGGTGGGATACTGACTCTGGTCAAATGGCTCATTGATTATTTGATTTTAGGACTCTTCTGTGATTAGTTGATAAGCAGAGTGGATATTATGTAAACAATCTGTGTGAGCTTGGCTGATTGACTAGAAGGCATGGATTCATCAGATTAGGTCAGTGGTTGAGAACAAGAATGAAAAAAAGGGCTCATTTTGATTTTAGCATGAGCCACTAGTTGATGATCTCAGGGATTTCATATAAAATAATTTTAACATTTTGGTAAGTTATGTAAAAAATCATGAGGCTGAAACTGCGACTTAGAATTAGTGCAATAAAAACAATATATCTGAAAGGAGCTCTAAGCAATTTGTAATTAGGTTGCCTGGGTGTTAGAAATCTCCTCTGTCCAGGCTTTCATTGCATGTTGACAGCCACAATACGAGTTGTAATAGCTAAGCATTCAGGGATCAAATGAATGCACCCCTCATGAAAACTTTATGAATACAGTCTGAGGGACTAAATATAAATATGCATATTCTGTAGAGGTAGTGCACATTGGAGTTACACAGATGCATCAGAGTACAATTATTGTTGGATAATATTTGCCTAATTTTTGCATATTATCCTGCTATTAACATGATTCTGTCATCTGAATTACTAAATTATCTAATGTCGATTTTAATTGGTGCAAGAAGATGAAAGTGCATTATTTAGTTGTTTAAAGAAAGATAGAGAAATGTGCTTGTCGATGTCAGGTAACCAGCACATCTTATCTTGATAATAGGTAGCTAATAGCATTTTGCTTGCTATAAACAGAGTGAGTTGCGTGTAAATGACATTTGCATTTGCATTTTCCCCCTTCAAATCCACTAGAACAGCAGTCAAATTCCTCACTATCAACATCAAAAGATTTTATATATCCACACATATTCTTCATAGACATGTGCGATAATAATCCAACTGAAATAATTTCATGTTAGCAGTACCCCAAGGGAAAATCCTTGTAAATATGTTATTTAATTGAAGTCTTGGTGGATACATTTACATGCACGGGAGAGTTTCCATAATATCTAGGAGGCTCGCATATGCCAACAATCAGGTCCTGTTTATAATAACCCAGTTAAGATCATATCCCAGTTGACAGAAGCCTGAATATAAGAGCTGGTTTATTATCTGGCATACTGAGGCATGTAAACACTGTCGCCCAATTACTGTTGTGTTTTATGATCACCGTAATTTGATTTCCATGGTAATATTTCATGGTAATATTCTGACAACTTTGTTAGCTTGTGTACAGGAATACTGTATGTTTGAAAGGAATCCTCACTAGCTATCCCAAACACTGTGACCAAGAAAATATAGCCACTAATGAAGGACATATGCTCTGCAAATTTCACCTAATATATTGTAGGAAACTCCAGCTGAAACATGCACATGTCCATTTTTTTGCTTTAAAAAAAGAGTGGGGGAGCTAAGCATTATACTGAAAATGCAAAACAGTTTCAAAGAGAAACATAATGGAGCAGTTTGTAATTTCTCCCTGCTGTTGAATTACTGGGGGGAGAAAAGAGGAAAATGAGTTATGGAGCATTAACCTCTTCATTCACAATTATCCCCCTTCCACTCTCTCTCTCCGTCTCTCTCTCAGTCTTGTATTACACACTACTTAATGGCACCAAACTGACCAATGCTCCCTGGAGTCACTCTCCGTTAGCCAAGAGCCTGACGGTATTTTTTCACAACACCCCTCTAAATCCTAAGAGAGGGGTAAAGAAGCACCTTGATGATATCACTGATATTAGTTTCAGAGAGTTCATCGCTCACCGTGTGAGGGGCAGGGGATGGAGGTTGGTGGGGAAAGGGCAACTGGGCTGATAAGAATCTCTTTGTTTCAGAGTGATGACCTGCACTGCCGGGTCAACATCCTGGGGAGCTAACTGTTGTGAGGCATTTTTCAACCTTGGAAAGGTGTTGAGACATTGAAGGGTGGTGCGGAGAGAGCTATTGAGTTACTGTGATGGGGTGCATATTTGCTTGATGGCCTGAGGCATTAGTAAGGCAGTAAGAGGCCCAGCAGCTCTAGTCTTTCTCCCACTGGTGCCTGGTCTGTATCACAGGCGTGTGACATCTGCCCTCTCACACCTGACTCTTAGACAACAGTTAAGGACTGATGTTGATCAAAATCTCAGTCTTCACACGAAAGACTACCACTGGCACTAGGAGAAAGATCCTGAATTGTACTGCCTGAAAAGGTGGGTTATTAATAATATCAATGGACTCTGAAAAAGAGAAAGAAAACAGCTAAATGTTAGAAAGTAGAGTTAAGCCCTGAAATGGAAATTTAGGATTATGACATTAGCCATTAGAAGACTACAATTTCATATGCATGCTTAGCATACAGTATCTGTATACGGCTTGCTGCTTGGTTACTACACATGCTGTAATGCAATACCATCAAAATGATTACTGATTATGCTTTTATTACACCACAATCCGATAACATAGGAATTATTAAGTCTCCACATTTTTGGCCATCCAGTCTTAGTAACTGTAATAAACCGTCTTTGCCAAAGTTGTTTCATGTGGGAAAGGGCATTGCAATTTCAAGGAAATGTTCTGCATATGTTCCATCTTCTCCTGTGATTGATTTTGTTCGGTCACTTGTATTCTCCCACCTGGAGTACTGCCCAGTTATTTGGTCAAGTGCTGCTGAGACACATCTACAAAAAAAAAAAAAAAAAAAAAAAACTTAAAATTGCACAGAACAGAGCAGCGAGATTAGCTCTTCATTGTTCTTTTCGTGCTAATGTGTGTGAGATGCATAAACGATTATCGTGGCTAACTCTGGAGGCTGAATTAAAATCTCACCTTCCGTTGTTCATGCAAAATGTTATTTTGGATAATACACCACAATTTTGTGAAAAATTACTATTTACAGATTTTTGTCATGGATACACTTCAGGTGAGCACTGATCATCTGGTGGTGCCAAGTCCACGAACAAAGTGTATGATGAGAACTGTGAGAGACTACGCTCCCCACACACATCAGTAAGGCCAAAAGCAGATTTTCTTTCAAAAAGTCACTGAATATCATAAAGATGTTATTTTGGTTGTTGCTGTTTCTGAATCTCTGATTATTTTTATTTTCCTCGTTTTTTTGTTTTTGTGACAATTGTGTTTTTGTTTTCATTGTAGGTTACTATTTTTTATTGTTTCATATGTAAAGTAATTTGCTTATTTCTCTTTTTTGGCTCATTTTATCTTTTTTGTTTTATTGACAGTGTGATTTTGAATATTACTTATTTATTTGTTGTTGTTTTTGTGTGGACCCCAGGAAGAAGGAAAGAATAAAAGTCACCTAACTAGCTGCCTAGACTCCTAGCAGCCAACTAATTGAGAAAGCTGATGTATGCTGTTACCTTCCAAGGAAGCCCTTTTGTTCTACCTGCTTGCTAAATCCTTTGTGTCCACCTTTGTCCAGTCAATGCTAATTCAGCATTTCTCAGGCTATGAGCTCCTGATGACTTTGCAGTGGTAAGGAGAAAAATGTAGGGAAATTTGATTTGGCTGGTATCTTGTGGCATGTATCCTTTAACCTTTGGATACTTCCTGCATTGTTTCTAAAACAGACAGGATCATATGGGAGGTTAAATCTCCATAGTAAATTATGAAAAGATGCTTTAAGATTCTTATTTTTCATATTCAGTTCCATACCACTATCTTGAATAACTTAAGTAAAATTAAATTTTGTTTTTCACATTTTATTCATTGGTGTAACTGGTATATAATGTTCTTTTTTAAACACCCTGTCTTAAGAAGCAGCTAGGCATAAAAGAATTTCATTAGTTTGGATTGACAGAGCTCTTCAGAGTTTTATCCCAAGGTTTAATGCAGTTTCAGTTTTTTCACCCTGACAAGAAAACAGCTCAGGGACAAAATCTGCATATTTGGCACACAAATAGTGAAATTAAAAGATTTCAATTACTGACACAAACCCAGGAATTTAGTCTAAAAAAAACTTTTATTAACGTCACCCTTTAAAAAACCAAACGCTGCTTGCACACTCATATTGTTATTCATCACTAGTAAATGCAAAGTCAAGCGGAATGACTGGGTTGATAAATACAATATAAACAGAAAGATGTCAAGGCTTCTCATCATTAACACGTAAACAGCACATGAAACAAGCATAACATTAAAAGTCCTGTGGGGAATGGAGCAGTTAGTAGACACCAGTAGGTATTTACTTGATCTTTTTACAGTAGTGCTCTCACTTTAATTGCTGTCTGAATGATAAAGCACCGGAATATTCCTCGTGCTCTCTGATCAATCTGACATATTGGCTAATGAAATAAAAGCTTCAACGTTCTCTCAAGCTTTGTTGCCATCTCCTTTTGGGACATAAAAGAAAGTTGGTGAAATGTGCAATGATAAACACCCATAAAGCCCTGTCTGATTTTAGTGAGAGGCCATTATGGTACCATCCTGAGAGATGCTTTCTCTCTCTGACAGTTAGTGAGATTCTTCTCATCTATAAAACATGCAGGTTATGTTGAGCGGTAGCTGTAAACTGCCAGTTTGCTCATTTAGTAACGTCTGGGGAGTGTAGCTATCAGGTATTCATCTTCTGCCTCCTGGCCTCTCGCTGTGGCTCTTACTGGGAGGACACTGCCTCACAGTCATAAATGTAAAAATGAATGGTTAACACCTCCTGTAGCTCCACCAATACTCCAACAAATTGTTTTATTAGCACTGCCACCACTGAAATTGCTTAATACTGAATGCTTTTTGCTTCCCATGCTCTGGAAGGTGAAATAATTATGTCACATTTGTCAAAAAACTGTCAGATTTGCCAGTTCACTGCAGTCTCTTGAAGGACAAGTCTGTATATTAAATTATTCAGAGCTGAAAGCTGGTTATACAGTGAGATGGTGAATTTGGTACTAAAAAGACTGGGGAAAACCACAAAATCCTCCATTTGTACTATCCAATCTCCATTTGTAACATCCAATGTTTTTTTAGTTCAGCTAATTGTTAATGAATTGAAACCTAGCTTTTTCTCTTTTCCGGAGGTCTGCTTCACGTACTGTGCCCACGGGACACACAGCCATAGACCCAGAAAACTTTGCTAATTGAAAAAGTACACAGCGCCAAATATACAGTCATCTATCCTGCCTTTGTGCAATAACAATGCAATCAAAGGATAAGTGCACGGAAGAATATGTTTACCGCTAATTGCAATTGAGTGCACTTACCTTATGAAGCCCAGACCTGACCCTGATGTTTGCCTACGCACACAATATTGTGTGGGCATATTTCAATGTGTGCTTCTTGGAATGGGTAACTATTGGTGTAAGATGCCAGCATATTCCTTTGTTCTGATTTTTAACATTACTTTTAACCAACAAAGCTGTTTTTACAAATGCTTTGCCGTGGGAAAGGAAAGGACTTGAATGAAACACACAGCCAAAGAATGCAGGCAGGAGTAGTGCATTGTCCCATGCACCATTTGACAGTGTAAAGCACAGGCTTGTTGTCTTTTATGATGATTAATTTTCAAGCACACAGGTTTTCAAGACCTCTCCATCAATTCTCTGGTTTAAGGCGCTCGGGAATGAGTCTGAAAAACAAGGTGTTCACATGTATCTTGGCCCTCATCACACCTAACACCCTACTTTGAAAGAAGAGCATGTCTCAGACAAGGACAAGGATCTTAGTAGATTCTACACAGAGGAGAGGAGCAAACACAGGTTTGACAGATGGGGTAAAAGTGAAAACAAAATTCCATCTAGGCTACTAGTATGCGTAACACTGATTTACCTCTTAAAACATTCCTCTTTCCTTTAATAAAGAAAACAAAAGGGAAATATACACCCCAGTAGTTTAGCTGAAACGTTTGAGAAAGTTTTGATGAGAAACATTTAATTGAAAATTACCAAACATTATAACACTATCACCAAAGTTAGCAACTATCAAAATTCCGTAGGATTTCAACCATCATCATGGGAGCCTCCAAGAAAAGCAGGATAAAAGATGGAGAACGGGTTTCAGTCCAACAACAGCACTACTGTACTCAGCAGATCAACATCAGATGACTTCTTTCATCATTGCTCATTCCATGACTGCCTGAGGTTCCATAGCTCTGGGTCAAATAAAAGCATATGGACTAATGTTGACAGCGTTGTAGCATGCAAGGCACAAACAAATGTCGGTCTGACCTTAACTGACAAAAAAAAAAAAAAAAAAAAAAAGAATAAATGAGGGATATCAACTGAAACTGGACCGAGCTACAGCTTGTTTTAAATTGTATACAAAATAAGTGCCTTCACAATTCAGGAGTAATTGAGTTGATAGAGGCTTTAACAAGATGAGGAATGTTGTCAGTATTGTCAATGGTGGTGTCTCAAGTTTTGAAGAAATGTTGACATACCATAGCAGACGGTTGTGATTGAGACACCAGCTGGTGTTTAGAGTGAAGGCCTAAACCTAGTTTACCATAATGAAGCACTCAGAGGGAGGCAATGCACTCCTCGTGCTATGCTGCTTTATTTGGCTTCTTAGCACTTCCAAACCTGAAACATAGGCACATGTTTTTTGGGACAAACACAAGATCTCCCTGGTCGCCACAACAAAGTGTGACTGGGTGTGTTTGGACAGCTTGAAAAAGTTACAGTAAAAAATGATTGACAATTTGATGCCAACTCACACATATCTAACAAAACAGCACAAAAAAAAAATCTCCTTTTTGGGGTGCCAAATAGTCTGATGATGAGTAAATAGAATTTTTCCCCCTCTCTGTTGGGCATGGTTTATTTTTTTGTTTATATCTTGCTTCTTCCAGGGAGAAGGTCTGTTCCAAGACAGTTAGAATACAAAACCTATTTACTTACTTATAATGGATAGCAGCAGGCATTACAGTAACTGCTCCAAAATGATGGTGCCCTGCTCCTCTCTGACCTTAATGACCGCATCCCGCAACTCTAACTTACAATCACAATTTGAATCCAGGCTGTGCTGACTTGCCCAAAAAGGGATGCTGGACTTTACTCAGTGTTTTGAATCACATCAATCTTCTGCCAGGTGACCATTTCCACTTACGTCTCAACTCTGACTGTTGTATTTCACCACTTCAGGTCTATTTCATCACAAACAGAGTTTAAGGCACCCAATGCCAAGCCTCTCATTTGGGGGGTGGCCCACAAGTCAGTCAAACCTAGCTTCTGACGGGAATTTTTTTTTAAGAATTTACAATATCAGCAAAATGCTTAAAAGTTGTAGCATCCCAGGACATGAAACCCAGAAATTTGAATTTTTATACTGGAAAATCGAGTAACAGTATCTCACAGAAGAGTCTATAGAACTATCAGCTGCCTCAGGCAAACTGTGGATAGCATATGAACAGGTAAAAGTTATGATTTAATACTGGTAAAAATAAGTGGTGTTTGTTTTTAAGTTATATATTAATCTCATCTCTGTTTCCCTTATACTGTTAGTCTCCTCTATTTGGAAGTTAAAGGTCCCATATTTTGAAAATGGGTTCCAATTGTGTTTTACCTGTGTTTTTACACTCAGAGGTGTAAAATAAAAGCTGTGAAAATATGAAGTCGCTTACAACTGCCATTCCTCTAGCTCCCACATAACAAGATGCCGTATAAACAAACTTGTTTTGGTAAATGTAAGTTAAGTACAGAAAGTTTTGTTGACAGTTGTGTTGAAGAGCAAGGAATCGCCATTTTGGCACTATTGGTCATTTTAGGTACCACCAGTGTTTTAGCTGCGGTATGCAGGCCAACGGGAGTTGATCTCTGCTTAGCCAATCAGAGCATTTGCACATAAATAATGGCCGGTTACATCCACCTAGCAGCAAAATATGACCATGTGTGGCTGGGATAGAGGGAGGCCCTCAGAAAAGTGAGGTACAAATCAAATCAACACTTTTTTTTTGTTGACACAATCACAGAAGTGTTTAATAAACACACATATACTGTATAGATATAAGTATAAGTCTTAAAATATGAGACCTTTAAGTTTAATCTGCCTCTTTGCTTACAATTCATCGTGTATGTGTCTTTCAGAGTCAGTGTGGATTGATACATGTCACAGAAATAGAAGCACATATGAAAAGAGATTAACCGAAATCTACGACATGGCTACTTTATTGTATCATAGGCATTTTGACCTCGCTTCATTTTAGATTCCCTTTCAATGTGTCCTGCCCACAAGTAATCAAAAATTTCATACTTAGGCTGGACAAAGCATCACGCAGGATAAAATCATCAATGAAAATACTGCTTGACCTTCTGCGTCTTCTTCCATCTTGCTGGTCTGCTCTGACATGCCTCTTCATTAATTTCAGGAGCACAGGCAGCATTAATTGGACAAAAGTTAATTGAGTTGTCTTCTGAATGGAAATCACTGTGTGATGCTGTTTTTAGGATTTCACTCTGTTAACATATTATTGTTCCCGTGTAACATAAAACACTTACAAAATCAATTTTGAAAGGTTACTATGTCCACATAGCCCTTCCGATTCTGCAGTGAAATTAAATATTGAGTGATTTATCTGGTCACCTATTTTAGACATTGTATCCTGAAGGCCACAAAGCTGAGTTAGGAAATGCTGGGGTATATACACAGAGTTACTACACTATTTTATTAGGTACTTCTAAACAATGTAACACAGTCCTATACAATAGGCGTGCAATAAAACCTTTGTGAAACTCAATGGTCAGTTGTTGACAATGTGTCAGAGAGGTGCTGATTTAACTCTATGGCTGTTTTTTTCCCCAACCGTATAGTTTGTGGTACTGTTGCATTGCATTATATTGAGAAGTTTTTCTAGTGTTTTAACCATTTACATGGATTAGTGAACATGATATTAAAATGCACCTCAATATAATTCAATAAAATACAAAAAATTCTGCCAAATTAGCGCTACTGCAGTGCTATTCTGCTGGACATATTAAGATTGTAAACTGGAAACTTAGTGCTTGAGCATTGTGCTACACAACTGGCCAATATAACTACAGTAGGAAGCAGCTCTTGAAATGTGATGACTCCATTACTTCAGTAACCTTTATAATGATTTATGGCACTATGATTTTCTAAGTAGCACACATTGATATTATCTTCTGTTTTGCAGAGCCTTACAGTATGTGACATGTTGTTCTCTTCGTGAACAAAGGGATCAACTCGAGACGGATAAAGGAAGAGAGGGAGCGGAGATGTCAGAGTAAGTAATTTGAAATATTCAAGCTCAAGGGGCAGTCAAGTTTGATATACCCTCCTAAATATGTTTACCTGCTCTGTAACTATGTGCAGTGCCTTGCATCAGATGGTAAGCTCTGAAAAGTTATTTTGCTAAACACAAGATAGGTAGAATGTTTTACCCTATGTTTTGTGTTATTTCAACTGTTATATTTCAATTTGCAATTCATGAGTAATTGAGAGAGCGCAGTGAGATGACAACTAGCAAGATCAATAGAGCCTACAGTCAGTAGTAAAATATATTTAAAAGTGAGGTGAAGTAATTGCTTTTTGCTATGATTACATGGAACTGTACTCCAAGGGTTATGACATACTCTCCCTGTGATAAGTTGTTTTTGTAGTCTTAGTGGAATTATATTTTGGTGTAGTGTGGATTGTGAATGTAGTAATGACTAAGTGTATGACTAATTAAATGCCCATGTCCGAACCTACAGCTATACATGTGGAAAGAGCTGAGTGCCAGCAATAACGTCGTCAATAATACCTTATTGTACTTATCTTGCATTAAAAAAATGAGGCTGTTGGTGTTAAATGTATTCAAAAACTATAGCCATTCAAACAGTTAGACACTGAATTCAATGTTTTGTAATGCATTCCATCCTTTTATGCAGGAGCCCATATGTCACCCTCTCAACCCTGCAACTCCCTTGAGCTACAGTTATCTACAATAGACATACGCAGTGAAGTCACACTTGAAACAGCAGAGACAAACAAGGAAGCTCATTAGAGCAGAGATCCAACAAAAATGTTTACTGAAGAGGCAATAGCCTATATCATGAAGTTAAATGTTAAAATAATAACATTGCTTTGTCATTTTCTGTTTAGGCTTGACAACAAGGCATTTTAGCCATGACTCAGAGAATATAATTAAGGTAGGGAAGACAAGGAAAAAGGGAGAGGCTTAACATGCATATATATATATATATATATATATATATATATATATATATATATATATATATATATATATATATATATTCTACTGTGTAGAATTTATATATAATATATAAATTAATTAATAAATAAATAAATAAAGCCTTTGGACATACATACAGTATGAAGCTGACTTGTTCCATTCCATCTTTTCCACCCCTCATTAAAGACACACACTCATGATAAACGCATCTACTGTATATCAACTGTAATGTGATGTGTGGCATCAACAACACAGGACAACCCCTGATGGACTGTGGTGGCTGGAGGATGGCCATGTGGTGCCTGATTATCCAGGGAACATGGGAAATTAAATCTCCTGAGAGTACACAGTATTCTCTTCTGAGTCTTCTGCCTGTTATAACTTCCTCCTATCTCTCTTCCTTTCTATTCTTTCCCTTCACCTGGCAGCTTTTCAAAGAATACCTATAAATATAAAGTGTCTTTGCACCCTGTCTTCATGTTTGTGTAAGGGGCACAACCCACAACAAAAAATAAATAAATAAATAAATAACTCTGATGACAACTCAAGATTTTCTCCTCTACTCTACTTTTGCCTCTTCCACATTCATCCACAGCAAATTATGTTGTCACAAAATCAATCTACACCTGCTCATGGCAGGAGAGGCAAGAAAAAGAGGATGGCAGATCACTGCCTTAATGCTCATATCAAAAAGGCAGGACTGTGTAGAATCTGCTTAAGAGCTGTCTATTTACAACAACCTGAGTTTCAGCCACTCAAGATATAATTAGCTTCACCATCATGCTGAAGCACAACATTATAATGCAGTAACCTAGATATAGCTTATAGTACAGGTAAATTTCATTGCTCTGCAGACAAGGTAATATGTCTAATTTTATCTGTGTATGAATCTATTTCTTGTTTTATGCATTTCGTGTCCTATCTATCTTCCTATCAATCTTTTACCCAGACTTTTGTTCTTCTCGTATATCAATTGATCGTTCTTTCCATAACTTAATGTAATACGTAATGTGCTGTTGTCGCCCTGGTGGGGTCTCCCCCGCAAAAGAGGTCCAGGTCATAAGAGTGCTTAAATAAATTGAATAAAGTCATTTAAGTATAATGGAGCATAACTGGAGCATTGGTGTTGTGCTGAGGGTGTCTCTAACCAGTGTCTACACACGCTAGACAAAAACCCCAATACCACCCACAGTATTGGGAAATCTGGTCCATCACAAAGACTGCGTAGGCTTCACCTTATTGGGAACCTTAATCTGCTTTGTTTGTGCATGGGTTTTAGGGGGGAGGGCACTAAGATTCTATTAAAGAGATTAAATTGTTTCCATAGCCAACTGAAGCATCAAAGGCCAACCAAATTGCAGCCCCTTACTTGAGTGGGTTTCACTAAAGTCACTTATTTGTCCATTTCATCATGCTAATGGCAGAAGCCATCATCCCATTATAGCTTCACAGCTGAGCAAGGTTAAACAAATGCAGTTTGTTTGAGGTCAGACAATCTCCAAGTCAGGTCTCAATGCTCTCCCCCTGTACATCGCAACAAATCATCAGCTTGTCTATAACTACTCTATATAAGCAACCCTCTGAACCCTGCTGCATTAACCACCTCTTCACTCACTGGAACTCAAGGCATAAGCATTCTCCTCTCAGTCTCCTTTTGTTCTCCACTCTTATCAAAAATCCTTGCTATGCAATAGTCTGTTGTTAAAATCCAATCTAACATCTTGGTCAACCTAAAATCAATCTGTTCATCTAGGGAGTTTGTAACACAGTATGACATGTCAAAAATCTGACTGAATTGTCTCAGTATGCAAGGCCTTGTTACCCTAATTACTGTCTTAAATGAACAACTGAAGAAATAAAAGCCTACAGTATGCAGTACCTTCCGTAATACAATTAACAGTGTTGAGATCATTTTTTCATAAATGAGCCCAAATGTGTTCTGGTTTTGGAAAATTAATGGAGTTCATTAGTACTCATTGTTTGCAGGGTAGTTACATCAAACACTGACTTGTAAGCTGTAAGACCTGTCAAAATAATAACTCCATCATGCCTAATAGAATCATATCTCCCAGACATTTCACATACAGCTTACCGTTCATCATAGCCAACAGAACCTTGCCTTGTTTCAATTACCATTTCGCTGAACCAACGTCTTGGTCTATAATGAGTCCACATTCCCTAAGCCCTACAGTAACCACACAATCACTTGTGTCAACAGAAGAGAAACGCATTTCATCAGGATGTCCAGTCAGTGCTTCATTACCATACATAAGGGCACCAACTGTTCAGACACGTAGACTCAGAGAGTACATTTGTCAGTCTGTACATCTGCCCAGAGCATCTTTATTATAACTGCACAATAGATAGAGCATGTTCAATTAGAATATCATCACAGGTCAGTTCATCACATTGAAATATTGCAACATACCAGATCTCTTACATCATAACATAACTGCGTGTTTCAGAGTTATGGTAGAGACAATACAAATTGCAGTGCCACAGCAAAAGTAAGATTACTGTTCTATTTCTGTAACTCATCATTTCTTATGAGGATCCACAGTACTTGCAGAAATTAAGATTAGATCAAAAATTGTTTAGTTCTTTAGTATACATATACATGTAGGTATAAAAACCACCAACTATCAGCATGTTTTACTTGGGACAGTCTAATTTCTATTAATGAGCATTCAGCAGTGTTCTTTAAGGTCAGGACCATTACAGTTAGGAGCCTTTTGTCACTGTCAACTAGCTGATTGTTTCCCAAAAAGCATTGAAACAAACTTTCTTCCCACATTTATTGTACTTTTGCAAGGTTTCAAAAGTTATGTTGTTTTGAATTTATACCTTCATTATTTCAATCTAGGAAAGGCTGCTGTTGTTATGAACCAGGTTCATTATAGAAGATGGAAAAGCTCTCTCTGATGGTACCTTAGGGTGATTTTCTAGGATAATGTGTATGTTTTCTGGTTCCGTACTGCTAGTGCTGCTATAAAACATTATTTGGGTGTAAAGCAGTCTAAAAATATTTGGTGTTTGTAAACTTCTACAGTACAATAGGCTTTGCATTTTAACAGATGATGGCTGTCTGGCAATATATTATGTCAAGCAACAGACACCTACAGTTTGTCCAGCTTTATGTCTGTTCTAAATTCCTATTATATATAGCCAATCTGTCAAATTTATAGACAGATTATAGCCTCAAAAAGATTACCTAATGTTTGAAATGTTTTAACACTATGTTTGGCAGAAAAGGCAGGTTATAAACTGTGATATGGAGATAAAGTAAATTTTAAAAAATACAAATACAAATATTACTATTAAAATAATTATGATTTCTCTCCATCTAAATATTTTTAATAGTTATTGATTATTCATGCACAGCTAACCTACAAGAAAATCAATTTCAATATACTTTTAGATATGCATAATTTTCAATATATATTATAAGGGATAAAAAGGACAATATATATAAAGGATATTTTCTGAGGAAAAGGTATAACTTGTTTCTCACTAAATTTTTCAAAAACAATTACCCTGTAAGATTAGGATAGTAAGTAAAATACCTACTGCAAAATTTAAATTCAATTTAATTTCAATTTCAATATACTTTTAGATATGCATAATTTTCAATATATATTATAAAGGGATAAAAAGGACAATATATATAAAGGATATTTTCTGAGGAAAAGGTATAACTTGTTTCTCACTAAATTTTTCAAAAACAATTACCGTGTAAGATTAGGATAGTAAGTAAAATACCTACTGCAAAATTTAAAAATAAATAAATAAATAAATAAATAAATAACCATACACACAAGAATATATTTCTGAAAACTTATCACTAAAAAAAAAATCTTTTCAGTGATGGCGGCACTAGTGGCAGTAGTAGTAGCGGTGATGAAAAGGGGTCAATTTACCATTTTCCTGATTCTGGAAATGACGTTTTAGTGAACATATGCAGCTGTTTGTTGTTGTATGACAACCATAAAAGTAGGAATTGATATGAGTCAGTGTGATATAAGATACAGGTGACAGATGATAACCTACACTCTATCTATTTGCATCCATAATTACTATGTGATTAACTATGTTTTACAGTTTAAATAACAAAATTGCCTGTAACACAAAAGATGATTCTTTCAATGAACACTAAACTGTTAAAGCTACTTAAAATCTAAAAAACACCGGAAGAAAAGATGCACTGTTGCTAACTGAACGTTTTGTTTAATTTAGATTTATAAAACACTTGAATCTTGGATTTCAGAAAATAAACACTAATATGGCATGATTCTTTCCGGTTAACCACATCAACTTAAGGCTTTTGAGCATCATGATTGTTGGTACATATACTGCCAAAACGTTAACTACATGCTTGAGTACTTCCAGCTAACGCTCTTCAAAATTCTTTGAGAGAAATATTTTGTAGTTTAGAAGTGAAATGGCATCTCCTCTTAGTGTTTATTCCCTAATTGCTTAGTTAGAAGCAAACCTTCGACTTAGAAAGACTTATGAATAAGCTTCTGGAAATATAACAGCATCATATTCCTTTGAGAATTACTCTTAAATAAAACTTTTAAAACTAGGAGAGAAACATTAGTTATTTCAAAATGCATTCAAAGCGGCCAGTTGCGAGCTAGTTTTATGAACATGGCCCCTGGTTCCGCAGCTTTGAGACAAACTTGAACATGTTCACCAATATTGAATGAACTGCCCTGGGTTATAGGAATTGTATTCTCATTTAAAGCTACTCAGCAAACATCACAGTCTTTCATTTCAGTTGCTTAGGGGCCTTCATACATGGAGTGACTTTCCTGTTTAGCAAACAGAAAAATTGTGGGGTTGAAGCAATTTCATATCTCCATAAAGCACTGATGTTCCAGGTGAATTTTTGACAGAGACTTAGTCACAGTAATGCTGCAATGTATTTTTTTTTTTTTCTGCTACAACACAACTACACATTCCAGAAGTATGAATTCATTTAACCACTGCATCCCCTCTGAAGAAATGGGTACTATGAAGCTAAAGCATAAAATTATCAAATGGAGAGCCTGGTGAAAGAAATTTACATCCCTCAAAGAAAATGCCCTCGCCAAAATGTGTGTGTGTGCTTCCATTCCTTTACTTTCTTGTATCATTATGTTACTCATTACCTGCATCATTACCATTACCTAGCCGTTATACATAGGAAGCCATTATAGAAAACCTTGCCACTGCAGGCCCTTAACAGAGCAGCTCATCAGTATTTCTGCTAAGGTTCACACTTTTCTAGGCTCTCGGTGTACAGGGCTTGCATTTGTTTGTTTCTGCAAAAGTTTACAGTATTTGGAGGACTAGAGATAAATGGAGACAATTTGAAACTGAAATGAGGGAACTGAAGTAAACATTGGGGCAACACAAGCAGGGCAAATGAACTGGTCTCCAAAGTGGGGTATTGTGAGACCAGTGAATCGCCTGCCGACGACCATGCAGAGCACACGGCCTAGGGATTATGCAGAAACACAGTCAGCCGTCAGGGGTTGATTTCTCCAACCCTCTCCTTTCACCCGTACTTCACTCCCCACATTCTCTTGCAGATAAAAGAACTCATTCCCTCTTTTGTGCATACAACTACACAACTGCACACTTGCTATATCTCAACATCTCCAGCTATACAAGAAGCACACAGCCACACTCTCACTTCTTCTATGCTAATAATACTGTAACATCTGAAACCTTGAGCTCCAAAATCAGCAACTCTGTTTTGTTTTGTTTTTAAACGGTTTCATTTTGTTCCAAAATCATCACATTATTGGACATTTTTCTAGGCTACTGGAGAGGCAGGTACTGAAAATCTATAAGATGCCTAGGAGTTTCCAGTTGTCACCTCAAATAGTTATATAGAAATATCTTTGAAGTGTAAGCAGATAAAAGGGGGTTTATCCATCTGAAATGTTGAACCAGCTCAGTCATCCCAATACTCAAACTTACTCCGCTATCAGAGACGTCAGTGATACTTAGGTGGAGCCACAGTGACCCCTACAGGTCAATAGATACATAAGCTTTATGAGCACTGAATCCATCTGGTAGCCTGCGTGCTATGTTACCTGTTAAATGAAAGCTGCCTGCTTTATACTGCTACAAAACATTTTATTCATCTGCTTGAGAGGATCGTACCCCTTACCACACACACATACAACATGCACAAGCAAGCCTTCTCATACTGTATGTGTAGGGGTAGGACATGATTCATTTTGCAACCACAATCCCACTCAAAAACCAATATGTTGTTTTGTCTTTCTAAAAAAAAAAAAAAAGACTTTTTTTGGGTTATGACTTACCTTAAACAACTAAAATACCTGTGAGGGTAAATCTTCTATAAATAAAAATAATTATTATATTTGTTTTTAACTACTTATTTTCCTTTCCATATTCTATAAACGACCTCTACAGTTATGTGGGACAAAGGAAGAGATAAGCAGAAGGTGGTGAGAGACTCTTTCCCAATGTTCCCATCTGAATACCCTCTCAATTACTCACAGGCCTGATGGATGGGATCTGGCGTGTGTGCAGCATAAGGAAGGTTGTTTTGAAATGTTTGGTTCAGGACTGGGGGGGGTGAAACAGAGGTGAGAGGAAGGGGGCAGGAAGAAAAACAGGGATGCAAACAGCGACACTCTGACCTTGAGAACAATAACTTACGATTTTTTCAACCAGGGAGACAAGTGAGGACCAGACCTGAATGACAGCCTCTTCATAAACAATGGCAACTGTCTCCAAAGACACAGTCATGGCCTAAACACCGCTTTGTGTGTGTGTGTGTGTGTGTGTGTGTGTGTGTGTGTGTGTGTGTGTGTGTGTATATATGGTGTTTATGTTTTCAAGTGTGAGTGTTGGAGAGAGAGTGAGGGTGTCAGCTGGGTCACAAAATGTGTGACTGTGAGGGAAGGGGGGGCTCATTCTCCCAAATACTACAGTCGTAGACCATTAGCAGTCCAAGCAATCTGGGACATTTTTTCAAAGTCTATTTGGTCATGTTGGTACTACATAGACCAAGGAGATTAGGTGAATAACTTTGACGCTGACCAAACACTGAGACAGGCTGCAAGGCTGCTCACAATCTGGACACTGGGAGTGGAGAAATTGAGCCGAAATCAGAAGGGGAAGCTCTCCAGCTGGTTTGTCACCTCAGTTCAGATTTACACCCTGAAGGCAGGGAAAACTCTGTCTTTGTGCTGTATCTCTCTCAGAGCTGATACGATTAACTGGACCTTTTAGTGCAGGACCCAATGCAACCCACTCACTGGAGTCATTTCACTGTTCAACAGAGCAGCAAGTTCTCTCAGCCAGGGGCATTGATTTTCATTCTTGGTGTGACAGTGCAACAATCACAAGTTTGCTCAAGAAGTTACCAGTCCTATGTCATGGTTTCTAATGTACGCTGTGTGTGTGTATGTATATCAGTGTCAGTGCATACTTGCATGTATGCACAACTGGCAGCATAGTCAAAGGGAGTGAGAGACCCTGAATTGCAGTCATATTGCTTGGAGCATGGCTGCATCGCTAAGGGAGGTTGTGGAATCTGCAGAGAGACAGACAGACCCATTGAGCCAGACTCACCAGGGGCTGAGTGTGTTGTGCAGCACCTCCACGACCTGACAGAAAATCTAATGAAGAGTCTATGCTGACAAGATCCCCAAACAGTAGTAGGCAAAAACAAAAGCCATAGGCTTTATCAATCACTAAGGGAAATTAGAAAGTAAAAAGTAAATTGTAAATTTGACACCATTCCTTGGTATGTCATGCCACAGTCTGGTATTAGCCAGTATGGGCTTATTGGTGAGACAACTTATTCAGTAATAATTTTAAAATGTCCCCGTTTCTTAAAAGTAATGTCCCTACATTATTTTCAACAGATGCCCTTAAACAAGAATATGGACAGCAAATCAATTTCACAAGAGAGTATTGACTTTCACAAAGTAGAAAAGGAGAATATGTTGTCATATATTACAACTAGACCTTTAAAAGCACCCTGAAGTTGGGAAGAGTGACAATGAAAAATCTGTCTTTTTAGAGTCTGTCTATAGACCAAAGGCTCAGCAAGAAAAATCAAAATGCCACATCTACTTTTCATTCTGGAAAGCCTTCTGCTTTGCAGGCTAAAATATTACTAAAGCACTCAGAGAGTCATTCCCTTATAAATAAGGCAGTGCTCTCCATTAAGGCCTGGGACTCAGAGAACCACATAATATTCTCTGGACATTACACACCACTATCCTGCACTGTTGCTGTGCTGCCACAACTACTGAGGTTTTCAATAAAAGGGTACAGATTAACCAGAACCACCTCATACTTCCCTCACACCATAACAAAAGTAACCCTCAGCTTGTACTGTTGTTTTTTATAACTCATGAGTAATGTTATTATTTTTCCATTTTTTCTTCTTATTTAAATTTTATCTCAAACAACGTAATAACAAATTCCATGTCATGTTCTGGTTTCATTTACACAAATAATTAAACACACTGAAAAGAAGATAGAAACCAATTTTGTTTTCTTTAACACTCACCTGGCATAACACATGGGAAAGCTTCAGTCCATGAAATGCCTAATAAATTGGTCAGGATTTAATTTTGAATTTTATGATGATGGACATTATCCATAACACATTAAAAAAAATTTTTTTTAAAAACAGTTCTGCCTTTACATGCTACCTTGTTCTGAACACAAAACAACACTGTATTCTAATCAGTATTGACTACGCCAGGGCATGTAGCCTTCTGTCCCGTACATTATGCATGAATGACCATGAAGGTAAAAAATGCTGCCTGTGTGCCGGGCAACCCCATAGCCAAACACTGTTTGAATAGACTGCATATCAAAAAATTAAAAAAAGTCAGTCTCTACTGGATCATGGTATTCTGCCCTCTGAGGGTCACCAAACGCATCAAACCTGTGATGACTGCAGCACAAGTGACTCCATTCAACTGAATACCAATTGCCTTTCTCACACTCATCTCAACCCCTTCAGGTTCTTTATAGTGTTCATCACCAGATTCCCTGTGCACACTAAATTGGCTCCTGTAAAAAATGATCTAATACAGAAAGATGGGAAAGGTTTACAGCGGGTAATGGATTAGGAGTCAACCCCTCTGCATAATTACCACAGTCATCATGATAAGAGAAGTCCTCTCCACTTCTCACTGCTATCTTTATGACCTCATTCTGATCTAAGAGGGATGGTGACACTCGTATGAACTCCAGGCACAAAGTCAAAGTGAAAAATGGAAGACATTATCTTGTGTTTGCCATGTAAAAGCAACAGTAATGACATGCATTAAATTTAAAAGCCAGTTTTAATGTCCTTTCAACCTTTAGTGAACCCTGCAATTTTCTATAAAACATGTCTTGATTAACGGTGATAGTCTGCTCTTTCCATCCATCATTGTCCGGTACCAATCCAAAGATATATGCCAAAGACATGGGATACTAGAGTCAATGAATTTGCAATCAGGTAAATTGCTGGGTATTTGTCAAAATTACAGAACACAGCATCGTCACTTGCATACTGAACATACTACAGCTATTATACGAAAGAGAAAAATGCACCCTATGCAACAAACTGGGCAGAAAGTCTTCCATACTTCTGGAATCAATACCTAGGACAGAAGAGTTGCTTGTTTACTGTTGCTTTCATCCTTTAAAAACAGTAGGCAGACATGGAGCATGAGCGTGGTGGGTCTAACATTTTATGCAGAGAAGTGGCAGACCAATGCGAGCTCCTTCTAAACAGCAGGCTGAGTTAGACCATCTGCTTGGGCTAGATGCTGCAGCCCAAGCCACATACTCATGATGCAGTTTACCAATTGTCACCACAGCCCCTCCTGTCCTGCTCTCTCCAGGCTCTCACCCAGGTGACAGTTTGAGCACCTCCTGTCCAACCTTCGGCCATACAGAATTGAGGAAGAATTAAAAACTCAATGAGCCTAATAATTAAACTTTAATGGAGGACATAAAGCAACTTGACACCCTCTAAAAGCTAAAGGAAGTCACCACAAGAACAGCACCAAGCTGGCCCATGTTCCCTAAAATTAAAGACATTTCTCCTTTGCAACCCACATACTGCTGCTGTCATGACAAAACCTCGTTGCACACATTTTCAATGTGCCTTTGTCTTATGAAATATATTCCAAATGTTATGTGAAAAACAAAAAAAATAATAAACACGTCAGCTGCAAACAAGCAGAAACACTGCAGCTTTTCTTATTTCCTGAAGAGGTGACATTTTGGAGTCAATGTGCATTCCAATGAGCTACAGTTGCATTTGGAAAACAATGCTAGTGCAGTCCTAAAGATAAGAAAACAACAATTAAGCTGTGTCATAATTTCATCATCACAAAATTTTCAATATTCTGTCTCACATTACAGAATCACTATTTATTATTAGGATGAATTACGTAGTTCAAGTGGCGGACCAAACAGTCCAAACTCTGCAGCACAGGATTGTACCAGTAACCTGCTCCTGTGGTTGTTCTTCAATTCATGTCCACTGAACAAACAAAAGGATACAATAAGTAGTCTAGATATGTACAGAGTGGACGACAGTCCTTCAAAGTTTCCATTCATTTTACACACTAACCTTCACATTTACCTACGATATGCATAACTGGTATCCCTGCACTTCATGTTTGACTCATGAGAAAAAGACATTCTGAAAGTTTATTAAGCTTAAGACTAATACTCTCACAGTCCACAAAAAGTCCCACACTTCATACACAGCAGTCTCCTGTTGCCAAGAATAAATGAAAAACAGCATGAGAAAATGGAAGTACTGCAGGCTAGAGATTGGAAGTAGTGAATAGATGAAAGGAAAGAAGTTGAGCAAACTATCCAAAGATCTTATCAATGCCCATTGCCCAACATCCGCCATGTTTGTTCACATGCAGCTCAGAACTGTGTTACTCACTACAGTTTGGACAAGAGCCACTACAGTCATAGCATGTCCAGCCTATTTAACAAATAAATAATTTGTAACCACAATTCATATAACATAGTGCCATTCTGTAAAATCAAAGTCTTTTGTTACCAATGAAGTAAAAACAAAATGGCCTGGATCATCGTTAAAATTTACATTAATATCATACTACTGTTGTTTAACAGAGCTGTCACAGCACTGGACAACAAAGTTCACCACTATATGTTCTTATCAGTCCAACAACAAAGACAACTAGCCTTGCAGTGTGAATAGAGTAGCAGTGAGCCAACTGCTGAGACCTTCTGAAAATTATAAAAGGCTTCAGCAGTTCTTTCAACCTTTTAGACCCTCTGACAGCCTGCTAAACAGAACAAATTGCCTCCTGCCTAATATGTAGCTCAATCAGAGCCTGGACATCTGGCAGAATTGACTGCTGAAGTAAACTGCCTGCATTTACTACAATAGTATTCAACAGTTTAAGCAAAAACCTGCAATATTCCCTCCTGAACCTAATTTACATTCTCATATGACCTATTTCTCTAATCACTTAATAGAAACACTGCTTACCATACTCACTGCCTTAACCTTGATTTGTATAAAATGCTGACTTGGAAATGGACACGGAATTAATATATTTCTGCAATAAGATGGGGGAAAAGTGCAATCAAAGAGGGTTTCATGCTTGTCAGTCTATATCAAACAGGAATACATACTATAACACCAGTATGTGCTCTCACAGACTCTTTGTTATAAATAAAATACAAACAGTAACTTAGTCTCTATCTGTTTAGAGCATACATATATATTTAAATGGCACACAACGACACAATTCAGACATGTAGCAGCTATTACAAAACTCAGTAGAAACAACAAACTACTTAAATTGCAAAATAATCGCTATAAGTGCTCCATTTATAAAAGGTCAAAATGTTGACAAAGCAAGACAATTGCCATGACATTTAGGTGTTTGTCAGGTGTCTGTTAGGTGTACTAAACCCCATCTTTATCTTTTACATGATACTGGCAATGATTCAGAATGTCATGTCACCCTGTCCTCAGCAGGAGGGGTATTTACATAATAGATTAAATTCATTAGCCTTATCCAACAGAGCAGTCTGTTTTTCACATCTATTAATCTTGCATAAATTATAGAGCCTTAATTTCACACAAGATGCACACTGCTTAGTAGACTGTAATGTATGTGTGTGCGTGTGTGTTTTCAAACACTGCATGAGGAAGGAAACGTTGTGAGACACAACTGCAGAAAGCACAAGTATACCGTGTTAATATACTGCTAATATACAGCTCTGGTGTTGGATTGTCAACTCTATACAATAGCTGTAAAATGGTCCCAAGCATTAGCTGCAGAAGCAACAGGTAGAGCAATCTTTTAGCACCTCTGACTATGTGTGTAGGTTGAGAGCAGACTGCAGAAAATTACATAACAGTAGCACAAATCTCTGAAAAGGCATTTCTGCTAACCCTGTCTACATCCTCCCTTTTACTCACTATAACAGATCTTTGGAAAAGTTTTCCAAAACAGCAGCATTTGATATGTGACCACTAATCATTATACAGCACACACATTCCACATTGGTGGCAAATGAGATGAATAGAACTGTAAACCAAATCCAATTTAATTCAGTCATTACCCTTGTGTTTCACTGATACAAGTGACACACAAGGTTCATCCAAGAACTCCCAAAGGATAAAGGGCAGGTAGGAGAAAGAGCTGGAATTTCAAACACCTTTAAAAAGTGAAGTGAGAAAAATTCCAGAACAAAATATAAACATTTACTGGATTTCAGTCGACGGGAAGTCAGATCAACAAGAACACATGTAAAGTTTAATATTTATCTCAATCACGCTCATCCCCTTTGAAATGCCTCATGAACCAGCACTTTCTGATTCTTACCAATAGAGGGCAGCCAAGAACAATTCAACAACTCAGCTGCCTTGGACCAGCAAACACATCCAACAGCTCTCAGAGGATAAAGGGCAGAATCCTTACCAGCATTGACAATGGCATCCACCTCCAAGACGGTAATATCTCCTTTGTAGAGAGATACTTTATCACTCGGCCCTCCTCCACCTGTCAGCTCCTTCCCTTTCTCTTTGTCATTGGCTGAAAAAGAAAATAATAACTTTGACTTTGGTTGCATTAATTCAAGAACAACATAAACATATGCTTAATAAATATACAGAGTATTTGTTCCTTTGAGTAGACACAAAGTGGGTTCATGAAAGGTTCACACATGTACTTGAAAAGACAAAATATTCAGTTAAATGTGATAATGATGATGATGATGATGATGATGATGATGATGATGATGATGGACATAAAGACTTTTAGAATGACCTCATCCAATATTCCAGTTTCCTACATAGAAATACTTAACAGAAATCCATTTGAAATAATAAATGTAGATAATACTGTACCTACTGTACTGTGAAGAGCCCAGTCAATGTTTTGCATGGATACTGTGAATTTAAATTTGCATACTCTTAAGTGGTTGTTTATATTTGTATCTTCCTTCTATGATATAGTGATAAAAATTCAAATTGTGTGTTGCAATGCAAGTTAAAATTTTATTAGCTAGTAAGTGGATAACAAGCCAGACAAGTTTAGTCACGACTTTTTTGTAGAGTACGCTTCCTCTAAACGTTGAGCCAAGATGAATGTAAGCTAGGAGCCTCCCCAGCTGCCATATAAAGTTATTATACCTCATTTAATTTAATGTAGAGAAAAATACTACAGCAGATGTCATCACCAAGCACTCGTAAACAATTTGCCATTCTACCTCACATCACTGAAAACTAATTGTAGCCTTTGCTGGTTTTATGTCAGAATCAGACAAATTACCACAACCATAAACTACGGTTTGTTTGAAGCTCTTGTGAGCTTCTCAATTTTTTTATACATGATCTACGTGCACATTAGGTATACATCAGAGTTCTCATATTACATTTTAAGCTAACTACACTAATAACTTTATGTGAGTCTTTCAATTATTGCTCCCTTTTAGTAACATTAATAATCCTTTTATTTCTTATTGAAAAAAGTTATTTAATGTGAGAAATATGCAAAAATCCTGCAAAATCTCATGCCAAAAAACATACTTTGGCGTGAAAAAAAATGCAATCCAGTACTTTGTAAATTAGATTTGCTTAATACTAGTACTGCATAAGCCATAATGTTACTGGGTGTTCCTAAGGTGAGTATTGTGAAAGTGCTTAAACAACTTACTTTTTAATAAGAGTAACTTTGAGATTTTACTCCATGTTATGATTTAGATTATTAAGTAATAAGTAATTACACTTTTGAAACTAACCTTCCCCAACATACTGTAACCTACAACCTACGAGTCTTCATTGGTTTGTGACTGTTTGACTGTTCTAAAGCTCTGTTAGTGTCGGCTGACAAGTAACAGTAACAAAGCTTTACTTAAGTAGGTTCTTCAGGGTTTTCTTAATGGATTTTGGTTACTGTTTTAAGACTTTTTTTTTGTTTTTGTTAAATGCCTCTTTTATAATAACACTTGCATTTAATTCAACTTTTCCCCATCATCCATATTATATTTCTTAAAATCTTTCTTATCAAAGTTCAACATCAATAATAATTTGTTATTTCTACTGAATTTTAATGTCAATAGACTAAAACCTGGTTGCAACTTTAGAAAAGTACTACCAACATTAGGCATTTACCTGCAAAAAGGTGAAAAAACTCCCATATGTGCCGAATTATAGTGCTTTCTCTGTATTTTCATACAAATCTATCAATAGTGTTTCTGAGTTGATATTTTACTATTATCTTACTAAGAAAGAAAATTCATTGCAAAGATATGTTAATTCTATTTTCATCTTTGACATTTCAGGGGGGTTCTTGTATTGCCAATTCTGTACTTTGACAATGGAAGGCAAAAGAGAATTTTAAACATTTTTAGGTCTTGTAGGTCTCATGAGTGATATTAATCTACATAATCTTACTAATGTCCTTGATATATGATTAGAAAGCTAGGGGATGTAAACATAATAGAAAGTAGTGTTTTTTTCTGCAGAATAACTGCAAGAAAAAAAAACAAGGTTAGGTTTGTTTTGAAGGCTATTTAATTTTTTTCTGAATTCAATGTTTTTTTAAATTACTACACGGTATATTGTGTCTGCCAGTCTACAGAATTTTATGACAAAGATATCTAGTAGACATGTGCAGCTCTTATTTAGGTTTATATGGGGTTTATGCTGTCTTGTGACACTTCTCTACCTCCTTTCTTCTGTGTTCATTGCCTCATTTCCCATGCAACTAGGAGAATCACCTCACATCTATTTAAGCCAGATCTGAAATTAATATAAGCCTCTCTGACACAGAACACTTTTACCTATCTCCATTACTTCTACTTCTACTTCCATAGACCAGAGCCTGGAAATTTCACACGGTAAGAAAGCGTGGCTAAATGCACACGAATGGGCAAAATACTTAGGATGAAACACAAAATTGTAATGTAAACACTACACACTAAAACAATAAGCTGTCTCCCTCACCTCTGATTTCCTCTCTCCAGGTTGGAATCTTGTCCAGAGATATAAAATCTTGACGACGATACTCCTTGCGTCTCTCCTCCCGATCTATACGGAGCAGTCTCTCTGTGGAGGGAAGTAACCATAAATTTTAGCAAAAAATAACGCTGGTACACTATGTTGAAGAATAAAAAATATAAGAAAGAGGGAAATAAACTTGGTAATGGCATAGACTGGTAAAACCAAGTGTAACATTAATTTCCAGTGAAGGTCACAAACTTTTACTTAAATCTCCATTAATTGATTGATCTGTTTTTATTCTCTTGATGTCACACCAAACTGTCTCCCAGTGCTCTTCCTTTATTTTAATTTTTTTATTTTGCCCCAAACCAGACTCCTCCACCACTACTCAACTTGGTACTGCCATCATCATCATCATCATCATCATCATCATCATCAGTCATCTCCTGCTCCTCACTACTTCTGCTCAACCCCTCCCTGGTTTGCTAAATTTACTTTATGAAAAATGTGATCCTCGATAAATCTGATCTTTGAAAATGTAATACTGCTTCATGTATTAAAATTCTCTTTTGGTTTCCATGGTCAAAGTAGAGGATCAGCAATAAAATAGCACCCTGCAGCCAGAAGGGATTCTGAGTATTGCTCAAACACACTTCAGTAACGTAGCTGCTTGCCATCCAAGAACACAAGTACTGCGATTGAATGTTGGTCTACCCTGCTAACATCATCACAGTTCTCAGCCATTTGCCATGGAGACCCAAAACAATGCAAGTTTTCAATCCAATCAGACGCCGCCTACTGATTTCGCACATTAGGTCCTCATCTTTGGCTGTGGTTGTTAATGAGTGAAACTGACTGTTGTTTGGATTGGCTAGAATGAAAATGTGCATACTCTTGTGCCTCCATGACTCTCAGCTGAGAACCACTGCACAACAGTATTTCACCATGTTACCTAAGCTTCATTGCACTCTGAACTGTTTGTCCTACCTTGTTAAAGCTCTGTACTGATCTGCTGCAGCACTAAGTTTAATGTGACTTTATTATCAATAATGTGCTAAGAACTTAAATGAGCTGTTGTTGAACTCGCATAGTGGTGACCCACTGTTGTACTGTACCTTTTCTAGTGCTGAACATGGGGAATCTCACTTTTTTCATGACAACCTACACCTACACCTGTATGGTAAGTACTTCTTGTTGTTAATTTGTTTGGTTTGGTTTAGTTTAACAACAAATTCCAACCCCAAATCCACCCCAAATCTGAAGGTTTCCTTCCTGGTGACCATATTTAACCCTATGACTACGTCATACTCAGTACATCTCCTAATAAGGTTATTCTTCATGGGACTAAACCACATCCATACATGTGTGAAGATTCTATTTGGTACCTAATCCTAAACTCTAACTCACATTTTACCTAATTCACGTTTTATATCCCAATTACTTCTTTCCTACTAAGAGAGACTAACTGACCATGAGACACAGAGACATAGGGTGTTTGCTATGGCTATCTAGCTTATCAATATCTTCACAGCTATCCTAGAAATAGCAAGTGAACTATTGTTTATAGTGAGTGACATGTGAGTGTGACCTGCGTAGATAAAGAAAATAGAACTATAGACGGAAAATTCTCTCACGATCTTCATCGCCATTGACTGCAAGGATCCTCAGCTTGCTACTCTTTCTCCAAACAGCACTGGGCTGTTCTGCAAAACAAGCGTCATCCTAATTATGCGCTTCACTGTGAAATCTTCGGCACATAATACCCAGAGTACACAGTGTAGGTCAATGGTCAATTGAAACATCCTCTTCTAGAACAGTTTAAGTATACTGAATGTGATCTGAAACCACACAAAAGCAGAGTAAGATTTTACAACAACATGTTGAGGTTTACACTTTGATGCTTAGCATAAAACAATACCCTACATCACAGGAACTCTGCAGTGTTTTTCTTAGGGGGACTCTGATTTAAGAGACTTGGCTCTAACACAAATGAAAGCCTAAAATATTCAGGCAGTAGGGGCCGACTATAGTTTGGTAAAAAATACAAGGTTCCTTCCATCTTTTGGCAACATCCCACAGTAGGTTATTACATCAAAAGGTATTTTTGCAGTGGGGGGTATCCATTCAATCCCTTAAGTATTTTCTCTCCTTCTTGACCATTCCTGTCATTCCCAAGGCAGCTTTTATTCTACATGGATGAATAAAAAGGCATTTCTGAGGTTGAACACAGCAAAGCTCTCTGGACTACACTAAAGCGCTTTGTTACTCTGCTGAACTTTTAGACATTGAAAAATCGCCAAGCTTAGCTTAGCTGCTATGAGAGGTGGATGGGCTCAAAATGTGCTTTATAACATATAGGTGTCTACATACAAGGTTGTGTAATGGAACCACCACATCACTGATGGCAAGTCCCATATGATTTTTCTGTACTCGAATTCTGGATGGGAAGCGCAGTCACCGTAATGCTACAGACAACCCTGAACCAAATTATACTCAAAACATTCTACAAAACGAAAGGAGAGGTGACTGTCTGTCACATAAGATATGATTTTATGGAATCTTCTTTTAACTATTATAATACTTGTTTTATCCTTATTTAGTTCCTGTTAAGGAAAGCTCTCCAACTTCAGATCCCTCTACATCCTGGTAAATTTCTGCATGTTTTTGTCCGTTTTGAAATAAGGCCGATTTCACCAAAGAACAAACCACAGGTGCCAATATGACTTACAATAATCTATCCTTGGTGGTACTACATACATCACTTTCACCCTACAGACTAGCCTTTGGCCAAATCACTATTTAAAAACATAATCATATTCAATTCCTTAAGTTTTAGAATTTCTTTCCAGTTTGGAGTTGCCTTGATCTCCTCTTAAAGCAATTTGAGCGAGAGCGGTACATGTTTGGAATATGAAATCTGATTTACTTTAATGTTCATTCTGTGCTGCTACCTGCTAAAGCTTGAAATGGTTGGCTAAGATTAATTATTAACTCTGCTCAGAGAATTTTAATAACTATTATAAAAAGTTTCCCGTACATTCCAGAAAAATAAGTCATGAGTCAGCGAGCTTGATGACAAGACACTGAATCAACTGTAGCATTTCACACCAAAAAATTAACCACCATGAAATCCAAATTAATAACCCGCCAACAATGGCACCAATGACTACAAACAATCTTTGTTTCAGTTATTAATAGAGGCCACATCCCTGCTGAACAGAGGTCACGGCTGAAAATTTATCAGAACCAGTAGTCCACCTCAGCCAGTATGATATAATGAGGAATACAGTTTAATCACATAATCAACTACAGCCCTCTTTCTGTTACTAAGGTCTTAGACCGAAATTGGTACGATGTACACCTTTTCTCATAACATGACAGTTTGACATGTCAAAGTGGGAAAGGACACAGGTGTAATAAATATCATTGGTGAAGGTTGCATTCCAACAGGGTTCCCTAGTTTCAAGGCTCCGGTATTGTGCTTGCTCACTCAGTGACATAAATGGATAAGGTGGCATTAATGGATCGGAGCCATTACTAATTAATGTGATTAATTACACCTGCGCAGTTCCCGCTATGGAAAGTGAAAACATCTAGCATGAAAGGGCTCCACTGTGTCAAGAAATGAATGACCTGTTATCACATAATAACTACAGATGGGTTTTATATGTATTTGCTTTCCATTTTGCGCACAGCAGGTCTATCCTGTACATGTCTCTGACACCCAAAGCGCTTGAGAGTCAAACAGACGAGTTTCATGCATTATATGCAACGTTCGCTGTGGGTTTGAAACAAAGAAACAGTCTATATTTGTCCTCCAGTAAATCAGAAATAACCAGGTTTTAATCTATTATACACTCCGCTGCTTTGTTTTATTGAGATGACTGCTGTCTGGCTACAGGAATATTTAGTTGCAGAGAAAGGTTCTTTGCAACTCAGTAAGATACTGTTGGTGTATCACACAGGTGGAAGGTGGGATATGTTGGGAGCAGGCTAGTCTGCGAGGCACATAAGGACTCGGCAAAAATCGGTGAGCACCTTAAATGCAGGCTAATGAGCAGGCAAGGGGCACTATGTGAACAGTGTTGTTGCGAATGTCAAACATGCATCACGGCAGCCAAACAGACTCGCAACATGATTTTAACATCTGTCCAGTCACCGTATGGGATTACCGAAGCGTCTGGAGAGTAAGTAGCCTAGCAGTGCTACGGAGAAAACAGGGAGACTGGCTGTCAGTCTGGCATGGTTAGAATTCACGCTGTCTGCCATGGAAATGATGATAGCCTCATTCCCCCCAAAAACAAGCCTTACCTTTTTCAGTCTTCCAGTCCTTTTTCTTTTTGCTCATGCTGCCGGAATGAATAGACTTCGAAAGGCTGTTTTTTGACTGTGGCAACCCCAGGCTCACAGTGAATAGTTTTCCGGGGGAAAAAACTGAAATGTAAAGTGAAACAGCCTCTGGACGGTTGTCTCACCTGTGAAGCTGTCAAATTTCTATGGGGCTCTGTCGGCTCAATCTACCGTGATTGCGCCGTAAATTATGTGTACAAATCCCGGCCAAGTGATTGGCTAGCGAAAACGAGGAAATGGGCACGCGATTGGCCCGGCTCACCAGTCAGTCAGATAAGGTCCACAGACCTGGGGAGGCAGGGTAGGTTGTTTCCGGCGGGTCATCCTCCTGGCGTGTGAGGTGGTCGGCTAGTAACGCCGGGCCACTCGGATGCAGACTGCGCATAGCCGCGTCTGCTTCTTGTCACTGCGAGCAAACTTATGCGGGAAACCGTAAACGTGAATTTTTAAAGAAATACTTTTTCGGTAGGTTTGTTTTTGGCAGTATATCACAGTGATTTTTTACATTATTTTGAGTGAAATGTTGTTGCACACAAACGTGTAGGACACAGGTGCATAAATAATAATTTATACATTCTTTTAAAAAAAATATTTATTTATAATCTGCTTAAATTGCATACCTCTTACTATTCCCAACCTTAAAACCAATGTCTTATATCTAAACTAGAATGACAAAATAGAAAAAGTTTCAAGAAGTACTGTGGTCATGAATTTGGAAATGACCTAGTGTCAAGAAGGAGCCCTTACTAAAGAGTTGCCGGCCTTTCGTCGCACCCATTATTGACTGATTATAACAACTAAAAGTCTCGCTGTTTATAACCACTCTCGCGGTAAGATGCAGAATACGTCCAAATTTTTCAGGATGGGGTAATTGTTCATCATGCATTGCAACTTGCCCTGCTGTGACCCTGGCCTACAATTTCTGTAATGGTTTTGGATTTCAGCAACATGAGGACAGTTTGATGAGAACTTTGGCCAGGAGTATCTGAGATAACTGTTATTATGTGGCTTTAAT
Organism: Xiphias gladius; assembly: GCF_016859285.1. NCBI lineage: Eukaryota > Metazoa > Chordata > Actinopteri > Istiophoriformes > Xiphiidae > Xiphias > Xiphias gladius. The sequence continues at coordinate 18,608,250 of NC_053410.1, forward strand.
AATTGTGACGAGAAACACAAATGGACACAGAGGCAGGGTAACCTGCCCTTGTTCATGGCAGAGGACGGTATCTCACAGTTTAGACCAGATCAGACCAGTAAGTCAGGCTGTCATATGTGAGAGCCTGCTTCCAGAGACCACCGTCTGTCATCTGTCATCTGTGTTAGCTCTGCTCTGGTCCAGAGCCATCTGCTCCTAAAACAGCTGACATTAACTGAGAGTGGAAAATGTCTTTCATCCAAATTGTACTCTGATCCAGATCCAGATTTTTAAAATTGAGGTTTTTTTTTACTGAAAAAGTTCAGCCACTACAACTGAGTGAAAATATTTGCATAAATACATTAATAACTTTAACAGCAAACTGTCAGTGTAGGTGGATGCTAGGTTCTTTTCCATGTGGGCTTGTTATGTCTAAAACTTAATTTACAAAGGTTAAAAAGATCTCTGTCTCATTGAGCTACTGCCCTTTTTCAGGAAATTAAAAAAAAAAAAGTAATCAGCTCTTGTATCGGGCACAGAAAGTCATATTTTGTCCTCTTAATATCTTAATTAGTTTCCACTTTAACCACCTAATTCAGATTTATAAAATAGTGTATCAGTGTTTGCTCTAATTAAAACCGCAATGGGATATTTACTGTTATATACTGTTTATAGGTGACGGGGGATAACCAACTCTGAAGTGTCTTCTCCTGACCTATATCTAAACAATGGTGTGATTTGAATGAAGTGGCCATTGCAGTTTTCCCTCTGTACTATTCAAATCAAACCACTAGATGTCGATCTCGCCACTTTATAAGCAGCAGTGTATCGTGAGAGTGGTTCTGTTTAGAAACTGAGTTAAGTCATAACTAGTGGTCACATAGAATTTATTGGAAGAGGCTTGAAAATGAATCTTATCAAGGTTGGCATACATTTTACTGGGGCATGTAAGGATTGCTGTTTTTAGCCAATTCTGTTGTAAATAATCGAATATAGTTTGTTTGACATTTTCATAATAGGGGGTATATTAAGTGGGAGACTTCAATCAGAGGACCCATGTTCAAACTCCTTTAATGGCAAACAAGAATCTGAATGCAAAGTGTGTGACCCTGACCGCTGACTTTTTAGTTTGACTATTCATAAGGCTTTGGACGAATTGACAAAATCGAAAACTTAAAGCTTTAAAGGGCACAGTGACTACTTGTTATGAACTATACTGAAATATAGTCAATTATATCATCACCGTAATTTATTTATGAGATCAAAACTCCAACACACTCATATTCCTCTCACACAGGTGTTTTCACTTGTGTTGCCTGATCAAACCTCTTCTTCGTACCGTGTACAATCTAGCCTTCCCTGACATCTGTTTCACTCTGCTGTTAGTATTGATGCACCTGTTAGGGTGGGACAGTATACCCTGTTATCATTCTTACTGGTCTATAGAGTTCTGTGGCATCACATTATTCCAAATGTTGCTCTACCAGCTTAAACCTCTGGCGCCTCTGGTAGAGCTATGTTAGGAATAATGTGATGCCACATTAATTCTAATGTAATTAGCCAGAGTAACTGAAAGCATCTGTGTTGGTGCAGAGGGCCGTAAAGTGTTATTAAATGCTGTATTGTGGATTCCTGGGTTCAGTTGCTAACATGATAAATGTTTTGGGTTTTTTTTGTCTTTTTGTGACTTGGTCACCAATTACAAATCAATTAACAGCGATACTGTGTTGTCTGGACTGTGCTGGCTTTTTTGTTGTCTTAGCTGAGGATGATTTGAAATAACTACATACAGTATCATTTTTGCATTTACTAGACACTGTGTGTAATTATTTGATCATAGTGGCTCAGTCATTGTCCTGATGCCTGATGAGAAGCAAAAATATAAAACTTGGTTGGCTATTCCCAGTGAATAGTTGGTTCTGCAGGGCAATCTGTATACTCCAAACAGAGGAGGATCTATTTGTGTAAGCCTGCGTAGGCAATGGGGATTGTCATGGTTACAGCACATGGAGATTTTGCCATTGGCTGTACCTACAAGACACTACTAAGAGCATTGTCTAATCCGTTGTTGGCTGGATACATATGTTTTATGATAATAGCAACATAATTAAAGCAAGCAATGCAATTATCTGCAGAGAAATGCACAATATTATCCCTAACTTAAAGTGTGCCCTAGAGGCTAGAGAAATTATAATTATAGCAGTTGTTGTTTACGTATGTTCTTATGTCAATATCTGTAAGCCCTTTGATGGGTTTTAGTTACTATTGGGTTGGGTAAATTTCTGTGAAGCTATTATATCATCATGTCTGTTTTCGCTCAGTGCCTAATGATAAAACACATGATTTGTTTAGTACAATAATTGGTGGTTTCAGTCATAGCTCAAGCCTTGAGTGAAGACTAAATACTTCTACTCTCCGGGGATCTCTGGTGGAAAACTGGGCTTAAACCATTTATGTGCAACTGGCCCTTGAGGTCTTCATCCATATCTATCCAATGACAAGAAAGGGGGAAACATCTCTTATTGAAAGGCTCAGGTAAGGTTTGACAGTGTGCATCCATAAAACACATGTTGAAGCCTGTTGAGGGTTTGTAGAGGGGATTTTTGGGAAACGAAACAATTCCTCAGCCAAATTTCATATACTCACTCGTAAACATACCACAGTTTTTCATATAAATTCGTAAACATATTTTGCAAAATAGTTTCAATTTACAGTCAGTAGAGGGGGAGATAGCATTGTAGCACTCGCGCACTGTCTGAGAATCCATGCTGGGATCACTTAGCACTGTCTTTGACGCAAGGCCTACCCTGAACATGAAAACACTGTACTGTATAGTGTGGTGGTTTGTGTGGGTTCTTTTCAACTTTCTCAATGAAACATTTGTCCGCCCATATCTTTAATTGTGTCCTGCCATATATTATGCTCATCTGTTCCACAGATGTTAGCAGCGGATGGCTAATCTGATCAAAAAGATCCAAAAACTTTCATCATGTGTCTCCATAGAGATTAGTTTATTGTGCATAAACCTACTCTGATACACACCCGTCTGCAAACATTATGCTTGTTAATAGTTTATTATCTACTATGCAGTACACAAGAAAACCACTGATAATGTTTTCAGATTAATACATATATATGTATATATATATAAATTAACTTGTTTATGGTAATGACCTATGTAAAAATATCACTGTGTTCTTTTACTCAAAATTTTGTAATTTTATACTTCAAGTTTCTTTTACAAAGATACAAAATAAGCTTCAGGGATGATGATGTATAGCGTGCACCTTGTACTCAGACTCATCTGGGAAGCGAAAAATGAATAGAATTTCATATTATTAATTTAAGACCAAACCAAAAGCTCCAGTAACTTAGAAAATTAAACACCTGATGGACATATATTTTTGCTTGACAGGGTGTTTAAGATGTTTTTGATCATGTTTTTTTACCATTTTACATATTCTGGCACAAAAATATAAAAATTACTTTTGTTATAGTATTATGTTTTCCTGTTGTTTCTGTTGTTTTGAATACCACCCTGTATCTCAGAATTAGACATTATAGTCTCATATTTCCAATTTCCTACCGCATTTCTTATTTCTCTAGTCTGTAATTCAGCTGGAAGAGCAATTTGTCATGAGATGCACTATGATACATTGATGTGAATATAGTGGTTTACTGAGCGGTACATTGTTTAGTCTACACCCTCGGAATGGGTTTGGGGTTGGATTAAAAAAGCATCACACTGTGAGTATTCTTTTCCTGCAGGATTCCTGTGGGTTGTAGCTTTGGCAAAATGTGTTGCGACGGCTCCCTCTGTTTATTTTACTCTATTTAATAAAGCCCCCATCCAGCATGTCTCTTCACACCAGAGCATGCCTGCTTTCTGCCTGCTCAAAGCAGCAGGAATTCCTTCCTGATCGCTGGCTGAACTCATGCTGAATAGATTTAGTGTGGATAGATGTTCAGATGTTCAAAGCATATGCACTAAAATGATCCAAACTGTAATGGCTTTTATGTATCAACAGTTTTCTTAACAGGAGAGTTCTGCTCATACTGTGCTGGTCTGTTTCACTACATTTCACTTTTTTCCAGCACAATAATTTCTTTATATGTAACTGTAATAGTGTTTTTAACTTTGACTTTTTTTTAATTACACAAAAGTCTAAAGCATTGACAGAGGTGGAAATCTCTTTGATCCCCTTTCTACTGCAGTGTTCTGAAACAAATCAAAATATCTTGTGTTCCCTCTGACTATGCAAATAGTCACAGACAGAGTTACTCATCCAATGAGCAACTACCATGTCTGCCAGTTGCCCGAGCATATTTCACAGGAAAAATGCTGTCACAGAAACTATATTGCTCACTCTTAATGCCGCAGAAGTCTTGACCTCTGTTTTTCTGCTTCTGACCTCCTATCCATGCCATAACACCACAGTATAACGCGCAAGTATGAATTAGTCTCAGGATGGAGAAGTGGAGAGGGCCTGAAATGAATCATGTCTGCAGTCTGTGTGGTCATAACAGATAACATGTCTATTAAACCTGAACTGGCAGTTTTCCTCTGCACACCATTAACAACAGCAAGAAGAAGTTTCCACAGAGATTTGATGGCATGCGATACTAAAGCCACCCCCTAAAGGCTTGCTGGCCCCTCTTCAGCACTCTCCGCCCTGGCCCCAGCTCTCCCTCCATTAATTGCTCAACGGCACTCTTTCATCTCTTTAGACTTGATCCAAAGCAAATAACATTACACTGCACATTATGATTAAAGAATGCGCTTGTTTTGGTCCACCCATACAACTTCTGCTTGGACCATAAACTAAAATAAGCGGCTGTTTTAGATGATTTAGATGATCAGAAGTTATGAGCTGAATATTTATATTCATATTACTATGTTGCATGTACATCTTTCATGTGTAGACAGGGGGACGTTGAAATAGGAAAATGGCTGGAGAGTTGTAACTGCTTTGCAATGACTGACTTATAAAGTTTTAAGAGCTAATTGTAGTTAAGAAGGCTGTGTATTTGTCTGTTTCTAAAGCGGTACTCAGTCATTCTTCACAATGAGCCAAGAATGTTTTTCCTCAGGGTTTAGTTATCAGCTGCCTGACAGGCTTAGCATAATTTTCAGAGTGTCCATATCTTACTAAAAGCACATCCCATTCTTTTCCCACCCTCCCTAATATTGTCCAAGAGATTATTGAGATTATTGTGGACTTGATTTGCAGCTGTGGGGCCTAAATTTGCACTAAAAATGAACTCTTGAGCAAAAGATGGCCTCTGATGAAATATTCTCTGTTATCTAACCTGACAGACAACTTGCAGTTGGTCCAGGAATGTGCAGCAAAGCACAACTGAGAAATAAACACCAACACTCTCATAATTGTAGACATTAGGCAAGGTAAGTAGTTTACATGGATATAATAATTTCAGATCTTACACAGTGAGTAATAGATATGTCATGTTACCAGAATCATATTTCTGGAGGTCAGCAAAGTCCATCAATGTAACTGAAAGATCAAGAATATGTACACCCTGGTTGGTTATGTGAAATGACGTATCTACTCATAAGCGTTGGAATTTAATGACTAACCTGTCACTATGTCCAAAGTAACATTGAAATAAACTAGTGCAAATGAGTTTTAGTTCTAAAAGAAAATTTGAACAAATTGGGCTCATAGAAAAGATGTGTCCTGAACATGTTGACCATGATGGTATTATTTCATATTTTGTCAAATATTTTAACAAAGATAAAGTTAAAAGGATACTAATATCCTCTCATCCAGGTAAATTTTAATATATACCTAGCAGAATCGATACTACAGCTAGAAATGATCCTGGACAAGTCCCCTTTTTGTTATGAATTGTTTCCCTATTCAAACAGTCTGGAGCTACATTCTTATTTTTCCTGATTAAAAATCAGTACCTACACGATAAAAAAAGGTGTTCACAACAAGGTCTGTGGAGTAACAGGGATATTTCTGGAAGGGCATGTTGATGTTAAAAAAAATGTATTTAATTTTTCCATGCGCTGTGCACCACAAACACATACTGTATCCATTCACCTCCATTGTACTGAGAAGGAGGCAGAAATCTCAGAGACAGATATCTCAAAACCTGAGCAAATTAAAATATATTTCTTTGTAATATGGTTGACGGACCCTTTCATTTTAGTGTATTTAATATTAAGGCATATTTGAACTTGATCAACGATGTCCTGGACAATGAGTGAGAAAATGTTCAATCTATCAATCAACTGACATCTGCCATAATATAAAATCTTGGGCCATATACCATATTTGCATCTTAAATAATAAAAATGAAAATATCAAATCATGAAAATTACTTAATGTTTTAGATTCCTGAACTATGTACGTTTCCATCCAAATGTATTTGTTTTTTTGTTTTTTTTTGTATGTTCTTTGTGTATGCATGTCAGCAGGAAAAAAGAACAACATTTGCAAGCATTTTATCGATTTTCCTCCCAAAATATCTAAGTTCTATTTTGTGCGGCTTCATCCACGTGTACCAATGTTTGCACTGAACGCACTTCCTTAGCAACGTGTATGTGAACCAGGAAGTACTATTGTATGCTGTAGCTAACTCGCTATGGATACCACAGAGGAGTGAAAGTGTGTGACAGCAAAGTTTGTCGTAGTTAGATTTGTGAGTCCAGCTACCGCTTGTGTGTATTAAACACATGTCAGGTAAAGTCGTGGTTAGCGGGCAGTTGTGTCGCTGAGAGGAGACGAGTGAGAACTGTAAGTTGAGATTGTTTTGGTGGTTAGCGAGCTGTTAGCTAATCAGCTAACGAAAACACAAAACTGTTAGCCTGATTTGAAATAACTTATTTGTCTTCAATGTAATATAATACCTTATACGTTAAATAAAGACTTAATACAAACGAAGTAACGCTAATTTAATAATGCAAGCTTTAAGATGACATGTTTAACGATACATTAACAACTGGAATTGTTTGGAAAGTTGATAACGTCAACTTACGTTAACGAGGTGGGTGTTATCGTTATGTTAGTAGCAAGCTTTGAATTGTAGTCTTGTGGATCAGGACTATGAATAGCATGTTTTGGATGACATTAGCTACAAGGTGGTAGTCCAGTACATGATCTTTGTACTTGTCAGTTAGTACTTGAATAAATGTAACGTTGTTAGTAATTGAGGCCTGTGATTTTCGCAGATATGACAGCTTGCAAGTGCTTCTTATAGCCAGCTAAGAGTCGCTCTATTTTTAATTTAGGAATCTTCACCCACTCTTCATTGCAGATCACTGAAAGTTCTGAGATATTTGTGTCTTGCACACACAGCATGTTCAAGATCTACCCACAGTTACAAAGTATTGACTTTGTGCCCAAATGTTGGCACATGCCACATTTACTGTTTAATTTTTCAGTGACTTGGGTATTTACTTTCTTTCACTAAAAGAAAAACTGCTACATGTAATTTATCCAGGGGTGCCCAAACTTTTGCATACAACTGCAGCTAAAAACCACTATACCGTTATGCAAGAGGCTCTTTTCATATTGTCCATCAAAAACGTAAAAGCAACTTGTCCTATATTATTCCTGAGAGGTAATGTTTATATTCCCGTTTCTGTCACAGGTGTGCCATGAGAACGATTTTCTCTCCACTGTCTGATAGGCCATGATAGGCTTGTCAAGTTATGCAGGGGTTATGGAAAGTCTAATGAATTCTGCTGAAGAGCAGCAACCCTCCTCTCCCCTGGCCAACTCATGGTCCAAAAAACAGGACTCAAGCAAGAATCAAAAGCCAAAAGGTGTCGGTGGATTTGTTTTAGTGCATGCAGGTGAGTGTGCACACTTTAATTAAAAAGTAGAATAAAGAGAAATGGTAAGCATCAACCAATAATAAGTAAACATAATTTATAGTTGTACAGTATTTCCTATAGGAACTGGTGCATCCATCGTGCACTGAAACATTATGTCTCCCAATATAGTTTCTCTCTTTGAGGAGGTCAACTATCATCATATTACGAAAAAACACTTTTTTTCCCTATAATTTGCTTTCAGGAGCAGGATACCATTCTGAATCTAAGGCCAAGGAGTACAAGCATGTGTGCAAAAGAGCTTGCCAGCGAGTAAGTTTATGTTATGGATATTACCATATTAATTTGTATGTTTTATGTGTGCAAACAAGCAACATAACCTTGTATTGCTTGTGTACACAATCTGTTTTATACTTAATGGAATGTTAGTAAAGTAAGTACTTCAATCTAGATAATCTGGCTCTTCACAGTATTTAATCTGTTAAATACTTTCTGAATACAGAGCAGTAATTTTGCTTTACCATTATATTCAAATTTAATGGTAAATTATGTTTTAAATACGTGAAGTAAGTTGGTAATAATAACATCTCAGTACCAAGGAATTATGCTGAGACCCAAGTATGTAGAGAAATTTTTTTTTAAAATCTTTATGTTGTAAATATGGAATAACTATGCTGTCATCCATACAATGAAGTCAACCTATCAGTAAGTCTAATAGTTTATAATTTACTCTCTCTGACTATAAAATGTGTTTGGGTGTCACAACCAGTTAGGTAACTGACAGTTGGTAAATACTGAAGTGTGTGTAAACTTCTCTCTGCTACATTTTTGCACACAAATGTGGTCTGCTCATCTTTTATCAATGGGTCCACTGTCTTCAGGAAGTATATAATTTTTCTATTAAACCACCTAACCTCCGAAACTTAGTAGTGTTGCAAAAGTTGGATGAGGAGCGTCTGTGAACAGCTGTCATTGTGTATAATTTCAGTGGGATTCCAATGTCTGTACTGGCTTTACACTTAAATGTTCTTGTTCAGAAGTCATTCCAGTTTTCATTTGACTGTATTAAGATCATTTTACTTTTGGAAGGGAAATCTTTGTTCCTTGGTGCTCTCAAACAGGTTCCTCTCAAGAATTTCCTTGTATTTAGTTTTATTCATTGTTCCTTCCATCATTTCAAGTTCCTTACATCCTTAAGACTGCAAAACAACACCATGATATTGCCATCATCCTTGCTTTACGACAGTTTTATCTCCCAGTTTGTGCTTTTGATGAGGCTTAAATCCTAATTACCTCTCCAAAGGCATTTATGTTTACAGGTACTTATTTTGCATTTGTAAGTGATATATAGGTATTCCAGTAAATCCACTGTAATGTGATTACGTACTAGAAAACAAGTAAGTGTCACGGAAAAAGTTAAAATAATTCATTGCTGTCCATTGCTTATCATAGTGTTATGTAACTGACTTTGATGAAAGTACTGTTGAAATGCTGAAATGAGCATGAGGGTGTATTTACTGTTTTGACAGGAAAGCTGCTTTCATGTCTCGATCTGTCTTTTACAGGCTGTGGACCAGCTCAGAGCTGGAGCACTTGCTGTTGAAGCAGTGGCTGCAGCACTTGTTGAACTTGAGGTGGGTTGATTATGATCCAGACTTGATTATATAAAGTCAACCGTAATTAACTTTTTTAACTAAATTTAATAACAATCCATGTACATAGTGTAGAACAGTTATTTTAGGCCCAGATTAGAATGAAAATAAACACAACATCCAACATGGGGTCCTTAAGGATAAGAGACTTAATTTGACCTGTGTATGTGTTTATCCAAAACCGCTTTATTGCCGCTCCAGTCTCTGATGCGTGTACCCACATTCTGTTGGATGATGTAAGAGATGATTTTCCCCAGGGCAGAGTTGGAATAAAGACATGCAGTGGGGTTTAAACACAAACATAAGTTTTAAAAAAGTTATAAACACAGTACATACTGAATGTGTATTGTCTGGAAAAATGCCTTTACGTTATAACTTAGAATCAAAATAAACCTTTTTGTCTTGGTTAAGCTGTCTACAAAAGAATGACATATCTTCAGCATATTAACATTGACTTTATGGCTCATTGCAAATAAAGTTTTATTCTAGATTCTACATGTTTTATTTGTTTTCAGGATTCTCCTTTTACAAACGCAGGCATGGGTTCCAACCTTAATTTGTCAGGGGAAATTGAATGTGATGCAAGTATCATGGATGGGAAGTCACTGCATTTTGGAGCTGTAGGCGCTATTAGTGGTGAGTTACTACATACGTGTTGATATTTATGTAATGCTACTATGTTGTTGTCGCAGTGAAGTTCAGTCACCTGGAAGTAATGAAAACAAGCCAAGCCTCTATCTTTTATGTTTTACTAATTTACATTCTACTATCTCAGAGTTTTTAGAGATTACTTGAGAAATTGTTATCATAAATCCTTACAATAGGGGACCAACAACTTTTTATCTGGAGAACAACCAATAAATGCTTTTAATATGTACACATCATCATACTCACAGTTAGTTTTCCTCGAAGGCTTAAACAAAAGCATATTTTAAAAATTAATTCCAAACAACAAGCCACGAGTTAATGCTGGCATTTCACATATAGTCCAAACAGCAACAGATTGTTTTTATTACCAAATTAAGCTTTGTTGGTTTAGATATAAAATGTATTTGCCAACCCATGTTTTTTATAAGGTCTCAGAACTCAGTAGAATGTGTTTAAATACACTAAAAGCAACATAGCATTGATAGGTATGCTTGTGAAACAATGGAAAAATAAGGAAAATGTGCAACACTACATAATAAACTCAATGAATACACGGCCTGTAAAAAATAAACAAAACAATTATTATTAACGATACACAGAAAAACCTGTAGTATGAAACTTGGCATGCAGAGAAAGACTCACGATTTGGTCTTTTGATTGTTCTTATTTAAAATCCATTATTTTGCCCGTATTGATTTGACTAAAGGATTACTGTATGTGTTTGCAAAACTTAATCATGAGTTGAGTATGTTGATTTGTTTACACTGTAATAAAATCACATGGAATAAACTGCCAGCCCTGTGATAATTCTGACTTCTCCTTCAGGTATTAAGAACCCAGTCTTAGTTGCAAACCGTCTACTGAATGAAGCACAGAAAGGGAAACTATCAGCTGGCAGAATACCACCCTGGTGATTATCATGGTTCTTACTTAATGTTGTATTAACGTAACTATATCCACTTGTTAATTTTTTTTTTCTTTTGTCAGCTTTTTAGTGGGGCGAGGAGCACATGATTGGGCTGTCAGCCATGGAATACCACCATGCCCATCAGAGAAAATGGCCACCAGTGAGTATTGTTACACAGATTCAGAAATATTCTCCATCTAAGAAATGCATTTCCTGTAGCTGCAAAACTGAACCAAAACACTGAGCTAAAAAAACAACAACTTATGTGGATTCAGTAGAAAGAGAATATTTTATTGAACAGAGTTCAGTTTATCGGCGTACAAGAGGAACAAGCGAAAGATGGAGCTGGCAGAGAAAATGGACACAGGACATAATCAGACAAAGAAAAGGCGACAATCAAGTGAAAATGTAAGTACTATGTTATCAGTAAAAGTGCTTATTTTAATGGCATTAAGTGTATTCTTTCTCAGCTGTATCACTTCAGTCAGAATGGACCCACCTCTTCCTACTGATTTTGTCGTACTATTCCTTGCAGTGAACATCATGCTTTTTCTTCGTCCCAAGTGCTATAACAGGTTGAGATCTGACTGTGTGACAAGGCGCAGCACATGCTAAATTTACCATATATATACCATATGCCATCGAATAATCAATACTCCCCAGTGCAGAGCAAAGTGATACATGTGCGTACATGTGGTGCTGAAATACGTTCTTATAAACTTTAAAAATAAAGCTACCTCAGTGTTTCTCTTAATTTCTATTAAATTAAAACACTAAACACTATTCCAATCCTCTGAATTTGAATTATTAAGAAAAAATGAAACCTCAAACCTTTTTTTTTTTCAAAGCAACAGGTGTTGGTAAAAATAGGCTAATAAAGGCAAGTTCTACTGAATACACTTGCCTCTGTCTGTAGAAAAGAACAGAACGAACAGAATATAATAGAGATAATGCAGCACACACTAAAAGGGATAGTGTGCTGAGAGAAAACCAGAGGTATAAGGTTCAAAATTCTGCCAGATAAATTCAGACTTAAGATCTACAAACGTAAGAAGGGACAGCAATAGCAAAAGTAAGAGCAAGAGTCACAAATGCCTTACTCAAAATTCAACATGACTGTGGCTGCATAACTGGGTCTATCAAGGCTTTTATTAGTAATGAAATTGCAGTGGTCCTTAGGTCAGTTTTATCATGCTTGCAGCCCATTCAGCAGATTATAAACCAGATTCTAAGTTTTCCCTGAGGAAATATGACATCAAACTGACTTTAAAAAGGCAAGAAACAAAAGAATTAAACAACTCTCCACAACTTAGACATTAAGATATATTTTGACAGTTATCATCTCAAATTATCACGGGGTCATTAAATAAAATGGCATTACAAGGTAGCACAGATGTTTCCAAGAAACAATTAAGTGTTGACAAGAGGTAGTGCAAAGTTTCAGTGCCCTAAGCAGCACAACTGGAGAATGGCCTGATGATGAGCTGAGCTGAAAGCAGCCGGCAGCACTCATTCTGCTCTAAACTCACTAGCAGTGGCAGCAGAACAGAAGAGGGTGGGAGAGTTTATCTTGGTTCAGATATGCCTTTTTTAAAATGGAGTAAAACATGTAAACAGCCATAGCCCGTAGTGCTTCATTGGATCTGTTTTTGAACAGCGTTATTGTTTATTTAGTTCAGTTACATCAATCCTCAATATCAATGATATATCCATAAAAAAAGAGACTAAAAACTAAGATGGACGTAAGGATGTTCTAGTTGTATATGTTTGATTTTTGTGTCAAATGACTAGTTTGCCTAATGAGAGTTTAAAGTCTGATTTGTCCTCTGTTCTCTTTTTCTCTTATATGTTTACATAACACTGCTTCACCTATTAAAGATTAATATGTAACCATTTGTGCAGTTAAAATGAACACTGACTTGGATGTAACTGATATTCAGACCATGACTGTTAGCATGCATGCCATGTTCAGAGTTTTAGAGTATTTTACAGGCCTTTGGCATCAACCTTATCTTTAATTTTTACTTTGCCTTTGACATATAAAGTCAATCAAGAGGAACTAACCAATTTCTTGTGGATTTTTTCATTTAAGGACGCTGATAAAGAGTGACGAGATGATCTGTGTAGGGTTCCTAAATAGCTGGCTCTGGTTCTTTTTGGCCTCAAAATTTTATAGACAGGGCGTATTTAGGAGAGCATAAGACAGATGAGAAAATGCTGTTGCCTCGCTTTACTCTTAATTTTTAGTCCAGGGTTCAGTGAAGTTCTTCAGTTTCTGGTAGGAGTGGAGCTCTGATCGTGTATCATGATGCAATTTTGCATATTTACTCTGTAGAGCTGTACTTATCATTCAGTCTGAGTTATGATGGTTCACAAACAAGTCACTTCCAAAGCAAACTGGAATCAGGGAAGGAAAACAGCTGATAGAAATCACAAAAACACATTTTTATGATGAAATAGGAAGGTCAAAAGAGTGATCCATAAATTCACACAGTACATTCTTAATTTTAGAAATGTCCGTAGTTAAAGGTCTCTGCTTCAGAATGTGAATGTCTGGATTTCTCCTCTTCTATTTTGCCTGAATTCTCACTAGAGAACATTTCTCATTTCAAAATGTCCATTTGTATATATTTTAGTTTTTTCTGTTCATGTGACTCTACTTACTGTGATGTAGGAAAATGGTTCAGGGTGTCTTGACACGGTGGGAGCCGTTGTGGTAGACCTGGAAGGGAATGTAGCTGCCGCTGTGTCCAGTGGAGGCCTGGCCATGAAACATGCTGGCAGGGTTGGCCAGGTAGTCAGACCCTCTTCTCCTTTTCTCTCTGTCCATCTTTTTATCCATATTACAACTTCATAGTATATTTTTATGTAACTCAAGTAAAGATTGAGCCAGGCCTTTGTTTCAGACAGCTATTATTGGAGACATTATATGTTTTGTCATTATTTCAGTTTGTCCTTTTTTAATGAAATATTTTAGTACCATAACGTATAATTTCTAATTTAATCAGTAAACACATAGCCTATAAAGTACTGTAGTTAGAGGACAAAATTGTTAGTGTACACTTACATGTACTTTGTGTCAAATTCTAATGATGCTGGGAATAATAGCAGCTGAAAAACAAAAAAAAGTTGAAAACAACACAAAAAGGTGGAAGGTACAAAAAGGTACAAAAAGTTGCTAAAAACTGTGTTGATCAACAGTTTTGACTATAAAGCCAAGTTAAAAGTTTGCTTATCATGAGGAACCCACAGAGAATTATCACTCAATTCCCCAGTTCTACAGAGCTTTTTAACCTCTTGTAGCTAATTGTTTTGGTTTTACAGCTGACACATTTTCTATATAATCCAGTCTAACCATTCGAAAAACTTTTTTTCCTCAGGCAGTCGTGTTTAGCAAAAAAAAAAAAAAAAAATGAAAATTTCAGGTAGCAGCAGCTACCAAACCCAGACTACGTTGTGGGTCCAGCATAAAACAGCAGACAGACAATGTTTGTAACTAGCTGGTGAATAGATTGAAACATTCCAGCAGCTAAAGATTGAGATGTTTTTCTTAGAAAGTAGGTGGAAACCAAAACAGAGCTAAAAAGCCACTATATATATTGGTCTTACTGGGGAGTGGGAAGTTCACAGGTTTGTGTGATTTAAACAGCTGTCTGTGTAGATTAGGCTTCACTAAGCGAACCAGAGGAAACAAATGAATAGACTGAGAGCAAAAATAAACTGGGGCCATGGGGTGACTTGAATGTCTTGGGGTCAGTGTGGATTTATAAATTTGATTAAACCGAAGCGTATCTGTTCGGTGAAACAAGCCGGCGTCGAACATCAAAAATGCTTCCAAAAAATTGCTTTGTAGCTAGTCCATTAGTCTCCTCAAGTGGCCGTACCCACAATGCCAGTGAAAAGATTGTGTCTGCTTGATGTGTAAACAGGCATTTTCTTGCCAACACATTAACCACTAACAATGTAATAGGGTGATAATTTGCAGGGGCTGTGTGTTTTGGAATTTTTATGCCTTCTAGTGGCCAATCAATAATTTATCAGTGCAGCTTTAGAAAGACTGAAAGCAGTAGATAAAGAGTTGCCAGTGAGCAGCTGTTACCAGAGGAAAACCCCCAGCTTAATTTTTCCCTTTGCTATTTTAATCTGGCATAGCTACTGTCTGATGTAATTAACAGAGCTAAACTTTCTTCCTCTCCTTTTAGCCACCACAGTAGAATTCACTCTCTCCATTTTTTAATGGTGATGCAAACTCAACAATCTCAGTAAAACATTTCTGTGCTGGAAGTCTTTTACTTTGAGGCAGCTGCAGTAAGTTATGAGTTTGCATTAACAGCAGCTTAACTGGGGAAAAAAATCAACAATTTAACAGGGGGCTGAACAGAATGAATGAACCAATAGGATTTACTGCCTTAACCTCATTAGCACTTTTAATGTTTTAAAACCCAAAGCTCAGCTCTATAGAGTAGTGAGTATTGCATGTGGTTCTAGTGTAGTTAATTATGTGGAAATGGAAATTAGGCTGAAATGACCACACCAGCCTTTTGTGTTTAAGTGTTTTAAGTTGTACATGATAATGCTTTATTCCAGGTTATTATTTGAGAATTTACAATATTTACAGTATTTGCTAAACAGAAATATTAAGACTAATACAACAGCTTATCTGCGTTGTATCTAAAATGTCTTCATGTTCTCTCTTTTCTCAGGCTTCCCATTATGGATGTGGCTGCTGGGCTGAAAATGCCTTTAATATGAACCCTTATTCTACAGCAGTGAGTACCTCAGGTATACCACTGCACGTTCTCTACAACCTACTGTGCGGATGTGTGTATGTGACTTTTCCTCCCACTGTTAATGTTTACCACTAGCCTGCCTTATGTTATGGAGAATATAAGAATCAGAAACAGATACTTGAAGAGAGCCTCTTATTTAGCCTCCATGAGTCAGGCTTCAAAAAGCCTGATAATACTTTCCAATGACCTCCAACCATTCCTGATGCGTGATTCTCATCAGTCACTTCCTCAGCTGATTGAGTCATCATTCCCCGCTCTTTGTTAGTCAGCTGCATGCCAGGTGCGTGGCAAAGCTCTTTGGATTTGCAGTTTGAAATGGGACACCTGCTGTAGATATGATAGATGGAGAACCGCTGGGAGTGCAGCAGAAAGATGGTACATTTTGCAAACTTCAACTGGAGTTATCCAGATTCAGATCATAATTTTGATGGTATAATTGAGAGGTATTATACCTGGCAATTAAATCAGTTAGAAGTTGCTTATATAAAGTATATGCAGTATTTTCGTTTTTGTCACAAAATTCACGTCACCTTACAATAACTATTTAAAGTTTATGGTTAAATATATGAACAATTATGCATATATGGTCTTAGGAGAATCAGCTGGCCATCATCAGTTTTTGTTAAATTTATATTATGTTTTAAGCTCTTTTAAAATAATTAAGTTTGTGGCACAACATCACATGCAAAAACCTTTAAGAAGTGATGCTTCCAGGTTTTCATTTGAAATGGGAGCTATACATATTTAATTCTACCACTACGTCGAGCCTTAAATCTAAATCTAAATCTAAATATAATTAAAACTGGAAACAATTTCTAAAACTAAATTTACAAATTTAAACATTCAGATTTTACATTATATTCCTAGTATCAAAATGTTCTGTTTGCTGCTACCTCTGGGTATTGTTCACAGCAGTTTACAGCAAACAGATGTTTTGCATGGAAAATACAGTTAACAATATGCTTCTGACAATACAAAGTTAAAAACAAGGAGGCTTCTTTATTGAACTTTTGGAATTTTTTCACTTAATGCACTTCGATCTCCATTCAGGGATACTTTTTTTTTTAATGCTTTTATTAACAAATGCATTATCTAACTGTATATTAAGTTCAGTACATGTATAGTAACATAGTAGTACATATAGTAGTAGGATCTTCTGCACTGTCTGTTGTTTCATTTGTACACAACCTCTGACACTCACCTCAATGCCCCCCACCCCAGACACATTGTGCCATGGCAATGATTGAAAGCTGTCACCTGTCACATGCTGCTGGTGCTCCTCCCATTCTTTCTGCAGACACAGCAGGCTTCAGGAGAAAGAATGGGATGAAGTAGGTGGTTGCTATTGTTTCTCTTCATACAGAGGTGCACAGCTGAACTACTCCAACTGACAGTCTTTCTTGGTTTCCATTATGATTAGTAGTGGTGTTACAATGTCTTGCAACCTTGTCAATAATTTATCACAGGAAATCAGAGCTCTTTAGACAGCTCTGGCTCCCTTAGATCTATACATATTCAATGATAGAAAGATTCCAAAGAGTGCATAAGAAAATTAAGTCCCTGTAAGACACAGTACAACCTCATACATTATAGTCTTTTTTATGAAAATGAACTGAAATAATAAATAATAATAATATTTCCTCTATTTTAAATTTATGTAAACAATTAGAGCGCAGAGGAATTTGAACTAAAAAATAATGCAGAGTAATGATGGGATAGCATCAGATGATTGGATTGAAATATTCCAACTGGGAAGTATATTCATCTGTGGACAACCAAGAGCAACTGGATTGTTTTTCCTTGAAAGAAACATTGCCGTTTCTGTTCCATTAAATTCCATCCATCATCATTATACTGGGATGTCAGAAGAAGATTCATTAGAAGATACCTCAAAACCTGTGTTAAAAGACATACCTTTAAGAAATATCTTTAAAAGGAAAACATAACTATCTGTGAAAAGAAGTTTGAAAGCACTAAGACTAGAAAGCTCTAAGGGGCAGGATTTGGACAAACTGACCTTTTTAAAATCTTTGGCCATACTGAATGTATGTGTGTGACAATAGGTCTGGAAAAAACAATTGTATTCCCCAGCTACTTTTAACAAGGTCCGTGCTATGACAACTGTAAGGAGGGTCGAGGGGAGGATGGAGAGAATGGACGGGGTACGCACAAACTCAAGGCATAGAAAACTGACTTTTTTTTCTTGTATGGACTAAACCCTAGCCTCCATTGCACCAGCATGTCTAGTGAAAGTGAACTTTTCTTCCCACTAATGGCAATAAGAGCCTTGTGAATTTTTTTATTTTTTAAAAAGCTTCAGCCTTTACAAGTCTGCATGTAGAGAAACAACAGTAGCCACCTTCCTGCTTCAGCCCATCTTCTGCTGACAGCACGCTCAGGACTAAGGAGGGTGTGTCTTGGACTGGATCTATGCGGTTTAATCTAATGCAGAGAGTCAAT
Source organism: Xiphias gladius (assembly GCF_016859285.1). Classification (NCBI taxonomy): domain Eukaryota; kingdom Metazoa; phylum Chordata; class Actinopteri; order Istiophoriformes; family Xiphiidae; genus Xiphias; species Xiphias gladius. Next base: position 18,626,490 of record NC_053410.1, read on the forward strand.
TGGACAAAGACATACTTTGCTTTCAGGACCAATCTGCCATTTCAAAAACAAGTTGCATTCTTCTTGAACATATGTATATAATGTATACAACCCTGCCTCAGTGTTTCCAAAAATGAAAGTGCACATCTCTTTTAGCTAAAAGTAACATTGGCCGTTGTGAGCTGTATGGTTTTGTATGTGAGGTAGAGATGCTACAATATATTAACCCACTTCTTTAAGATGTGTCGAAAACTGTGACATAGCTTCTGGGGAAAATTAAAACCTTTTGATGTGGATCTGAAGCCTAATGCATCTCAGTGCACACAAGCTGATTTGATCAGACAGGATGAAGTTTGAGTCATATGTACGTGGACCCCTTATACAGCCAGCATTTTGCACTGTAAAGCTTGCCTGCTTATATGATGAGCAGTCGGTGATTAATGTAGGCTTGTGTAACAACAGTTATACTGAACCAATTATTTAATATAAACAGTTCTTAGGATTATAAACTGTAATCACAACTGCAGTTCTGAAAGGCCTGATATAGTATCATCTATCTAGAAGGCCCAGAAAAATGTATGCCTCAATGTATGTCTATTCTCTGGCACACTTCATTGAATCAAAAAATGACAACAAATCACTTTTATATATCGTTTAAATCCAGATGGTTTGTATTAGATTATCTACTGTGTTTGACTTAGCCTCAGAAGTAAATAGTGTTGTAAAAAGTGATTTTAATTTCATTCTGTACATTTGTATCTATGATCACACAAGATGCCAAGTTGGTATGAATGGTCTGTCACTTACTTGTAGTCTGCAGCTGAAAGGTGATAAGTTAACTGGCCTGATCTCAACTGATCTATGCTGTATTTGTTACATTAAACAAGCAGTATAAGACCATGTCATCAAACCATGTCTGTTCATCAATTATTTCAGTAGATGAAGTGTAGTTATTGCTCTGTATGTATTTTCACCTCATCCTGAGTTCCTATATTGTGGCTTTGCCTTTGATGTTACTAAAACAATATATTCCCTTATGGGTATGGGGAGCATAATGTGTGTTCCAGTGCAACACCTGTTTTTAATTTCCTAACATGAAAGGCATTCCCATCAAAAGAAACAGAAAAAAAACAATAATTTTCATTCTGACACGAGAAGTATGATCCTCACTCTATTTGTCACTTTTTCTTACCTTCGCCTCACCACTACTTTGCTCATACACCCTCCCTCCCACCCCTCATTCTAGTGTGTTTTTTAATATGGGGCTCATGTGGGTCTTTGTTTTATATGTGTTGACTGCTTCATCTGGCCTTTTCTTTGCTGTGGCCAGTGAGAGGTCAGCTAATGTCTTTCACTGTTTACTCTTGGTGGTGTTGGCCGTCTGATACTGTATCTCCATTTGTTGGCCTCTGTCTTTTTACATTTCCCCTCTGTTGCGTTGCTGCTTTACACATGGCTTCTTGCTGAAGTTCCAGCTCAGCTGTGTTTGCGCTGCCATAATGTCCATTTCGCCTGGGACAGAGTGGGTTATGGTTAACAGAGTACAAAAGGCGTAGTACCTGGCCAGTCCAACATCCTGCTCTCATTTAAAAAGAACATCAAATTGCTCCAGGCATTTGGTCTCCACAGTTACTGACCTGCATTCAGTTTTGTTGTAGTTACCTGATATTTTATGGGGCTTTCATTTGTGTTTAGAGAAACAACAAGGCTATATTAAGTCTTTATGGGTTTTCACAGGAGCTTTTGCCCAATGTGCTTTGTTTTCACTTTTAGATTTCTTGTCTTTTCCCCTGAGTATGAGTGAGTTTACATTTGAATAAGATCATATTATATAATATTTTATATTAATATTTTTAGATTATATTAAGCATGCAGCATGCATTCAGTATCTGGCATTTCCTTAACAACAACAAGGAATTGGCTTTAATGTTAGTCCTTTAAGCAGTGCATAGCATGTTATCTAAGATATATAAAAGCACACCTGCTATGCTTTGTCTTGGAAATGGTAGAGGGCCAGGTGAGATATTTGTAAAAGCTGTCCATGCTTTTTATGGTCCCTGGTTTGCTTTAATCCCTAACAAAATTCATTGTTTCTCTCCTTGGACTTTTCTATGTACCACATGCAGCATAACTGAAGAGCATCAGACAGATTCAGGTGCTAATTAGGAGGCGACTGGAGCACACTGGCACTCGGCACCTCTGTGATTTAATTTGAATTAAGTCACACGCAGTCCTTTTAACAAACAACTTCTACACTGTAGTTTTTTTTCTACGTGTACTGTAAGAAATGTTAAGATAAAATTGTAAGTTTTACATTTGGCATGCAGTCGCTTATGTCCTACCACTGTTTCATGTCTTAACTCCCTACTGTCAGTCAGTATAAAGATAGTGTCTTCTTGTTTACCCTCCACGTTTACATTAATGTTTGTGGTGTTTGGCCATTTAAGCCTAACTGGGAAAATCGCCTTTCTAAAAATACATGGTAACATGTAAATTTAAAATCCATTATTATAGAATTGAGGCATAAATGTGTAATCGTGATACATGTTACAGGTATGCATGCACACACCGCAGTTACACAGTGAGCCAGCTAGAGCAAAGAGTTTACAGAAGGGGGATTAATACTGGATGGTTGCTGTTTCAAATTCCCACACCAGCTGGGAATCTGGGCAGGGAAACTGAATGAGAAACTCAAACCCCCTCTTCAGCAATTACTGTCAGTGTGCCCTTGAGCAGGGCAGCTGTACTTGGCAGCCCCCAGGGACTGTCAACTTCACCTGAAATAATAAAGCTTAATTACACTGAGAAGAACATTTCAGAATGACTGCAGTAGCACAAAATGTTTTGTATGAGCTGAAAAGGCAAATCCTTTAATTTTCCAAAATTTTCCATTATGTAACTTGATAACACAAAATGTTTGAAAAATGTAATATTTTTGATAGGTTTTGAATATCCAAGCATAATATCACAAATGGTAATCAGGAAGTGCTCATACATACTGATGTCTTCAAAATTCACTAAACATCAAGATATGAAACATCAAACGGATAAATACCAACACAACTAGTGTATCAAAACAAGATTTTTTTTTATGTGCCTCGGATTCTTGGGCGTAAATGGTTTGCACTACATGTGCTACAAAGTTAACTCACTGGAGATCTGGTGCAGTTGTGATTGAGTCACATGTGCTTGCAACAAAGAAAGTAGTTAATACAAGTTAATGTTAGAGGTTCAGCTGTGTCTGTGTATCTTTTGCCAGGCTGTGGGGAGCATCTTATTCGAACCATGCTGGCACGGGAATGCTCTGCTGCCATGCAGTCTGAAGATGCCCACCAAGCACTGCTGGAAGCTATGCAAAACAAGTTCATCAGTAAGTAACCCACAAGTCGCCTGATTCTCACTTCTTTCCGTACACACAGATTTGTCAACCAAGAATGTGTTTGCAAGAAACACAGTAAGGCACAGAGATATTTAAACTAACAAACAGATTTTGCAGAACATAAGGAATGAGCTAACAACTGGAAACAAATAATAGAATCAGAAAAGAGCTTTTGATTTGTGGATTGTTTTCGCTGTTTAAATAGGGACTTCAAATGTTCCACACATCATAGCTGACAGCCACAGATAATTTTGGAAGACATCATTGTTTTATGAGAGTTCATGTGAAGATGTAATTTTTTTGCCATATTCTCAGAAGTGGTCAGTTTTAGAAAGTCTTGTTAACTATGTTTGCTGTGCCTGTGATTGACCACTGGGATAGCTCAGAGAAGACGGCATAGGATGAAAGGACATGTGGAAACGTGGTGGTTTCGCCTTCTTCTGGCCTCCTTTAGAAGTCCATCCCAATTTGGCTTTGTCATGGACATCTGTAACATCAAGACATTTGGACAGGCTGGATGAAGTCAATGTGAAGTTACTTCGTCTGTTGTTTCCTTTCAAGGTGCACATTAAGTTAAAGAAAGCTCCATTTATCCTACCTTAGCAGAACCAATGTTGACAGTGTCTGTGATGGGAACACTTCTCACGCCACTTCCATGATACATTGAAGTCAGGTTCTCTATTTAGAATATCTTTAATGAAAACACCCTCAGTACTTTTAGATCTTTTTGTGTAATACATTAACTATTGATTATTGTATTGATACTCCTGCCAAACGCACACACACACACTCTTCTTTAATTGTTAGGGGCTAGATATGAGTGAACATTAAGGCAATAATTGAACTGCATACATGTTTAAAATATGCAAATACACTCAACGAGCACTTTATTAGGAACCCCTATACACCTGCTTATTCATACAGTTATCCAATCAGGCAATTGCGTGGCAGCAGTGCAGTGCACTAAATCACAGAGATACAGGTCAGGAGCTTTAGGTATTGTTCACATCAAACATCAGAATGGGTGACTCTGACCATGGCATGATTGTTGGTGCCAGACGGGCTGGTGTGAGTATTTCTGAAACTGCTGATCCCCAGGGATTTTCACGCACAGTCTCTAGAGTTTACTCAGAATGGTGTGAAAAACAAAGAACATCCAGTTAGCTGCAGTTCTGTAGACAGAAACGCCTTGTTGATGAGATAGGTCAGAGGAGAATGGCAAGACTGATTGGATCTGACAGAAAGGCTATTGTATCTCAGGTAACAACTCTTTACAGCTGTTGTGAGCAGAAAAGAATCTCAGAATGCACAACACATTGAACCTTGAGGAGGATAGGCTACAACAGCAGAAGACCAAGTTTGGTTTCACTCCTGTCAGCCAAGAAGCTGCAGTATGCACAGGCTCATCAAAACTGGACAGTTGAAGACTGGAAAAACAGAGCCTGGTCTGATGAATCTGGATTTTTTTCTGAGGTACACTGATGGTAGGGTCAGAATTTGGCGTCATCAACAATTTTTTCATCAATTGGTTCTAATCTGCCTTGTGTTAACAGTCCAGGCTGGTGGTGGTGCCGGTATAATGATGTGGGGAATGTTTTTTTTTTCACACTTTTTTGCCCCTTAATACCAGTCAGTCATCATTCAAATGTCACAGCCTGTATGAGTATTGTTCCTGACCATGTCTATCCTTTTATGGCCACAATTTACTATCTTTTAATTGCTACTTCAAGCATGATAATTCATCTTGTCACAAAGCAAAAGTCATCTCAAACTGGTTACATGAACATGACAATGAATTTAGTATGCATCAGTGGCATCACCAGATCTGAATCCAGTAGAGCACCTTTGGGATGTGGTAGAACATGAGGTTGGCAGCATGAATGTGCTGCTGACAAATCTGCAGATACAGTATTATGTGATGCAATCATGTCAACATGGACCAGAATCTCAAAGGATTGTTTCCAACATCCTTGTGGAATCAATGCCACGAAGAACTGAGGCTGTTTTGGGAGCAAAGGGAGGCCCCACCCAGTTAATATGGTGTTTCTAATAAAGTTCTTGGTGAGTGTATGTCAGAGTTATTATGGAATGTTTATGAGAAAGTTAAGAGGCTTTTTAAATGTAGAATAATTACCAGGATTTTGTGTGAATGTTGTCCAAGCTACAATCAAAAAAAGTGTTTTATAGAGTGAAGGAAACATTACGACATAGAACCAGAATTTGTGAGCAATGCAGCAGAGAAACAATGGCATGCAGACACAACAATTTTTTCAATTGGTCCTGTTTTTCTTTTACTTTTTGCTGTTAAGAGGGATTTCGAAACATGTTGTGGCTGTTTTTAGTTTGTTCTTTTCCAAACCTAGTCATCCTTTCTTTTATTGGTCACACTAATCAGCCAAGTTTTTTTGTATACACAACACCTCATTCAATTTTGCCTCTTCTGGAGTTTGGTTGGGGAGCCAGAAAGGTTCTCATTCCACACAATGCATTGGCTGTCAAAGAAAGTAAGCCTAGTTCTTTGATAGTTATACAGCTGGATGTTTTTCTTTAAATGCAATTTTGTGTAACAATAGTGTATACAGTGCGGGGAGTTAAAAATGACACAACCCATCATTAACCTATTATGTGCTAAAACCTGCCCATAGAAATGGAGTCAAGTATTTTTATTTAATAGTCTGCTAAAAAAAAAAATACATCAGGACAGAATAATTGCTTTCAGTTGTTTAACTTGGCCAAAAGACAAACAACCTGAATGGAAGGATTTTTTTCTCATTGGTCGCCTTAAATTGATTTAAAGGGCTGTGTTTTGTCTAGTGTTTTCCTGGTTATCCTTGATTCAATGTGTTAGAGTGGAGAACTAAAAAAGAGATTTTATTGATTAAGGAGAAACTTGTCATTTTTACCACATTTATGTCATTTTTAGTCATCTTGTGCTGTTTTCTTTGTGTGTCCAGGCTCCCCATTCCTGGCCAGTGAAGATCGTGTCTTAGGTGGAGTAATTGTCTTGCGGTGCTGCAGATTTGTGGAAGCTCAGCCATCTCAAAATATTCAGGGTATACTGGGTAAGACATTAATAATTTCAAGCCTGATCACACTCAAACTTCAATGTTACAGCTGATGTTAGGCAAAGATTTGGCTGTTATTATTTAAAATCCAACCTCAGATAGTCAGGATAAGGGGGAGGAGGTACTGTGGCTTTCCTGGCGGGTGGTCTGTGTTTTAACTTGCACAATCAGGCTCTGGTTTCACACCCTTCATCTCAGATTCAAACAGAGACCTCCCACTATGGAATCAACCACTAATCTTCAGACAAGTGGAGGCTTTCTGAGTATTGCCCAGTTTGGCTGATTGTATTAGTGGCTCTGGTTTCTCTACCTGGAGCTTCTGAGAATGCTCCTTCCCTTCGCAAAGCTACCATCATGGAATTAGAGTTCTGTGTGAAGTTTAGGCCGTATGACTTGCTAGTGGGTTTTATCTTTACCCTTTTCCCTTTGTGTTAATGTTAACATGACGTATATCAAACCATCAGTTCCACAGAAACCAGTGGATGAGTTGAAACTCACTGGAAAAGTAGAACAGTTGTTTTTCCAGTGTAGGAGGGAATGACACCTTGATCTTGAATTAAACATGATGGCAAATGTGAAGTGCTATTTATTTTATAACTTATGCCAGCTCGAATAATAAAATGCTCCAAAGTAACACTTACTTGGTGATGTACTGACCCTGTTTGATGCTGTTTAAGGATCAGCCCTTGCACAGACTGTGGACTGCCTCAGATCACTGTGGACTGCAAAGGGCTCTGTGTTGATTTACAAAAATAAACACTATGTCAACCACATCCTTTTGGTGTTGTAATTGAGTTTCTAATTCAACTCAGAAGTTCTACCTTCATCTGCAATTATGTCACAACTTGCAAGTCATATATTTTCATAATAATGGACATGCTCAGACTTTACTGCAGTTTAGCACACTGAGTCACTTGCCAAATTTTTTCCTCTGGCAGATGGAAAGACTGTTGATTTCCATCTGCCAAACACTGAACTTTAGTTTAGGAACATAGTCCCATCCCTCTGTCTCCATGTTGTTTTTATTTATATTATTACATTTATACACATGTATATTTATAATTGCTATTATCCTTTTCACTCTGTAATGAACATTTTTATATTTTCACAGTGGAGTTCTTATGGAGTCACACCACAGAGAGCATGTGTGTTGGCTACATGTCTGCCCAGGATAGCAAAGCAAAGGTGAGCTTCTCAATTAGCTTGACAAGCGAAATGTCTTGCACTGAGTTTCAAACACACTTAGGTGATTATAGGAATATAACCATCCATACTTAATTAACAAAATTTTGACACAGTACATGGGTGTAGGCTCATATCACAGAGTTCATAAAATGTACTGTATAGTATTTATGCACCACTGACCTGTGCCAGTGGCTTGAAATTGAATCTGCTCCTTTGGTAATTTATGGGCATTACTTTGTCTCCCTTCTTGACCTGCAGTTAAAGCCATAGATTCGAGTTTTATAAAGATTGTTTTACATCTTATTTTCCAGGATGAACAAGACTAGGTCAATACCTACTATGTGGCTGGACCACCCTTTATCTGTTTGCTTCTCTCCTAGAGTCTGTGCTAAGGTACAGGTACGGCCATAATTATTTGGATAGTGATACAATTTTTGTGATTTTGCTTCTGTACACCACCATGATGGATTTGAAACAAAGCCATCAAGATGTCTCTCATTTTCAGTGGCTCAAAAGTAATTGGACAATTGATCAGTTTCATGGCCAGGTGTGGCCTTTTCCATCGTTATTTCATGACAAATTTAGCAGATAAAAGGTCTGGAGTTGATTCCAAGTGTTGAATTTGCATTTGGTAGCTGTTCATGGGAAATCTCAATATGCTGTCCAAAGAAGTGTCGATGCAAATGAAGGAGGCCATCATTAGGCTGAAAAACCAAAACAAACCTATCAGACAGAAGCCAGAAACTTTATGAGTGGCCAAATCAACAATTTGGTACATTCTTAAAAGAAGGAATGCACTGGCGAGCTCAGCAACACCAAAAGTTCTGGAAGACCACGGTAGACAACTAAAGTGGATGATCGCAGAACTCTTTCCTTGGTGAAGAGAAACCCCTTCACAACATGTAGCCATGTCAAGAACATTCTCGAGGGGGTAGGCGTATCATTGTCAAAGTCTACAATCAGAAAAAGCCTTCATGAATTTAAATACAGAGGGTTTACAACAAGGTAACACTCAAGAACAGAAAAGTCAGAGTAGACTTTGCTAGGAAACCTCTAACTGGGTCATTGGTGTTTATTGATAATGAGACTGCTGATAGAAATTGCAGGACAAATTCTGACATTTATAGGGCTATACTATCTGCTCAGATACAGCCAAATGCTGCAAAACTGACAAGACGTTGCCTCACAGTACAGATGGATACTGACCCAAATCATACTGCAAAGCAACCCAAAAGCTTCTCAAGGCAAATAACTGGAATATTCTTCAATGGCTAAGTCAGTCACCTGATCTCAACCCAACTGAGCATGCTTTTCACTTTCTGAAGAAAAAAACTGAGGACGGAAAGACCCACAAACAAGCAGCAACTAAAGGCAGCTGCAGTAAAGGCCTTGCAAAGCATTTCAAGGGAGGAAACTCAGCATTTGATGATGTCCATGGGTTCAGTATTTTCATCCAAGTATTAAAAATAATCTTTATATGTATAATTATGTTGGTTTGTCCAATTGCCTCTGAGCCTCTGAAAATTAGGGAGTATGTATAAAAATGGCTGTAATTCCAAAAGGGTTAATGTGATATTTTTGTTGAACCCCTTGAATTAAAGCTGAAAGTCTACACTTCAATTAAATCTTCATTTGTTTGGTTCAAATCCATCGTGGTGGTGTATAGAGGCAAAATTATGAAAATTGTGTCACTGTCCAAATACTTATGCACCAAACTGTATGCAGTAATTTAATACAGCTGAATTTCCAATAAAGCTGTTCTATTTTAAATGTATTTCTGTTTCTGTTGTCAGACATTGGAACAAGTATGAAATAGTGACTGAAACACGGCCCATTGAAACTAAAGCAGTCACTTCCGAGCCATTTCCAAGCTGCTGCTCTGAACTGCTAAAATCCTGATTTTATAAACACGCTGTTGTCTGACAAAATCACCCTAAACATGAGTTAAAGACACTGGCTGTGCTATGATTTCAACTATATTTACTTTTAAAATGATCAGTCAGAGAGAAAGTTAGAAGCTCATTCACATCCACATCAGCTGCTGTGTGGTCACCTGAATGAGACACACAGAGAGGTGTGTCTGCGGAGAGAAAGCCCGACCTAGCATTCGTAGGGCAATACAAGCGACTTTCTTCTACAAAATTAGCTAAGGTTTGTCCAAAAAGCCGCTAGCTTTGTTGCCAGGTGCTTTTGTGAAGAAAAGTTGCTAAAGGGGTGTAAAAAGTCTACCAACAAAGGCGCTAAGTTTACAACACTGCCTTTAAACACCCCTGATGACGCAACGGTGACTGGGTGTACCCAGTCATTTTAAAAAGCAACAGCCAGTGGGGAAACTCCAAGACTCGGCCGGCTGACCAATGGTGTAACACCAGCACTCAGTTAAGCAGCATTCGGCTGACCAGTGATTTAACTATCACACACTCACCCACTCAGTCAGTCAGTCAGTCAGTCACGGACATTCGCGTCAATGGAACTGGCCCTGGTGTTGCTGTCCAGCCAATAATGTTGATTGGAAAAACATTATTTAAATAATCCTAGTTCAAGTAAGGTGGCTGATTTGTAAACTCTGCCAGACTGCAGAAATATAATTTTGAATGCATGAATAGAAGTGCATTAGAGTGAGACTCGAGGCTGTTGAGTGACAATTCCTCCTAAGAAATTATTCAATTTGTCATATTAGGATGCATGATACATTGGTTAGGTCACCTGTCTTGGCCAATAAATGTAATTTTAATCTGGACCAGTATCAAAATTATGACTGATACACAAGTGATTTGATTTTTGAATGAAGAATATATTGAAATGTTTGTTTTTACACAACATTAACAGTGTGCTTGTCGGAAATTTGGGAATTTTACCCAGACTGAGATTGCTGGCCAAAATATTTAAAATAGGGAGTTTAACTCCACTGTTGACCTATATACCATAGCAACAAGTGTCTCCCATGATACACAGGGGGCAGCTGCTGCTTTTAACCCGTTAGCAATGGGTTTTACCAAGAGGTAAACTTACTAAAAAAAAAAAAAAGGTAAACTTACTAAAAATTATTGGCCCAATTTCTAACTACATAAATTGTGTGATCTGAAACAGTTTCTGTGGCTTCTTAAGCAACAGGACTTAATGCTCTGGTCTCCTGGCTCTAAGTGGAGTATCAGCTTCGACTGATTTGTTTGGCTAATGTATCGCTGTCAGTCTGTATGAAGAGAGTGCACTGTTGTTCAAGTCTGGTTCAGATTTCAAAGTCTTTGCCCTCCATTCGCCTCTCTGCCCCCTCACCCATGCTTTTCTCTGTCTCTTGGTCTATCTCTCTCGTCACTCCCACTCTGTGGCCCTTCTTGGTTGTAAAGTAACATACGGTTTACTGAAAGTCATGTACCACTGAGGATATCAGTATCAACCTGCATATTTGTCAGATGTGCTCTGTGTATTGGGCTTTGTGGTGGAATGTGAGCATGCAAACTCTCCTTTCACGCCTGTGCCAATGTAAAGTGGTGAGCAGAACACAGTACTGTATACAGTTCAGACACACTTTCGATCTCCAAACATTGCTTTTGTTTGTAAGTTCTTTTTTCGTTTACATTCTTATATAATGTATTAATAGTTGGAGGTTTAGCATACATTTACAGAGGTGGCAGTATAGAGTGGGCACAAGGCTATAATGTCAATTTTTCCACAATGTCCATACTATCATTTAGCCACTCTCTGAGAATCCTAGTGCCTGCAGTGAGCCTCACTGTGGACATGAAACAGCATTTATGAATAACGTGGAAAAATACAGGATTAATTTGGTATCTATGTGATATTAATAAAAATAAACATAAAAATAACATCCTGTGACTGGTGTAGAAGATTTTGTGATATTAACTAGATAAAAGTGGAGAATTTGGTTGCCTGTTTATGAACTAGACAGTTTGGGCTGAGAATGAGTCATTAAAGGAAGAGCCGAATTCTGTGCTCTTCCAGTCTTCTGCAAATTTTCTTTTTGCCAAAGTGGCTCAAACTGCTCTCTCCGCAGACTCACATAAACAGTGCAGAGAACTAGGGAAGAGCAGAACAGTAATCAATAGCACTTGCAGGATTTCACCTAAAATTTAAACTGCAGAAACATCTGGGATCTGGACAATAAAGAAGCATTAAAATAAGCACGTTTAAAATCTATTGTGGTGAACTAGTCGCCCAGCATCACTTCATTAAGTGTTCTTTATAAAATTAATGGGCCTAGTGGGTGCAGATCCAGGAATATCATCTGTCAGTAGTGGTTTCTGGATTTCATAGGAGAGGGTATCCACTTCCTCTTGGGGGGCCATTGGTGACTCAGTGATATTGGAGAGTGCAGCCAAGAAAACAGCTGCTCTCACCAAACCTCACCCTGCTCTATCAGAGACTGAGCAGCTAGTTGTTGGGCTGAGGCTACAAAGCCCCCATGTGCCTCTGTGGCCCAGAGTTGGCCCACGCTCACTGCCAACATATCATCCATTGAGGGGATGCCATAGGAGACCATATTGTTTCTCTCCAATCTGGTGAAGACCAAAAAGCCAGAGATGGGAACCTTAAAGCAACTATGCTCCAGTCATGATGTCTGCTGTCTGTCAACCCAGCCTAGAAGATGCAGGGTGAAGCTGGTGACCAGGCTGCAGCAGAACAGGCAGTACTTGACAAGTTCTTTTAGTGAAGACTTCCTTGACTGTTTTGTCATAAATACTTGCTGAACAAAGCCTAGTGTTCCCATTGAATTTTAATATGTTGCCTAAATAATTCATCCGCATTTAAGCGAAAACATTACAAAATTTCAGCACACTGAGTTGCAGAGATTGCTAAGCATATGGAGCCAGACCCATCCACCGTCTCAGCTGCTATTCTACAGACATTCCTCCCATTCCTGTTAGCATCCCACTGGGCGTTTCTAACCAGCCAGTCAAAGTCCATATTCCACTGCTTTTCTGTGATAAGAACATAAAAGGGCTGATACACAGTAGTGGGAGTATTTAGGACAGAGGTCAGACTGGATTTGTATTGAGGCATGTCTACTTCTCTTTCACAATGCTTTAATTCTCAGATGTGCATGCATGTATGTTTTCTGAAAAAAAAAAAACAGTTTCATAAATCCAGGAGAACAATGAAGTATGCGGTAGCTCAGTCCAAAATGTGTTGGATGTCAAGCCAGTTTTTCAGACACTGTGCTGGCAGCTCTTCTCAGCTCTTTTCAATTGAATGTTGTTTCTGGGGAAGGTTGAGTCTGTATCCTAAAATTTTTTACATGACATTGTAAAATAGCTATAAAGCAGCAGTGCTGCAGAGGGAGAGCATCTGGTTTGATTCAAACACTTACCTGTGTCTGCACTGGATAGGACAGCACAACATCAAGCCTTGTTTTCTGGCACTTCTGAGGCAGTTACACTATTGTTTTATTGTTTGTCATGATTGGAGAGATGAAAGAGAAGTGTAGGATACACAGCATCACCACCATGGCTCAGTTCCCTCCTCCTGGACAACATTACCATTATAAAGCTTTTTCTGCACAAATTGTGTAAGGCCAGAGAAAATCAAAAGGCATGCAGTTCAGACCTCCTGGTTTTTGTCTGTTTTGTATAATACACGATAAATGCTTTTTATTATGGTACATTTTGTTTTTATCATCCATCTCGCGAAAATAAATAGCATATTATTGTTTTATTATTTTTATTTTAAAAGAAAAGAATGTCAAAACCACAACACAAACACAGCAGCATGATCATGAAGCTAAAATTACCCTTTGGCCTACACTGTGGTGTTAATGTGTGGCTTCTCTAGCTCCTAAACACATTCATATCCCAAAGAATGTTGTTTTTCTCTGAAAGATACAATTAAACTGTGTTTTTCCCGTTATGTTTCAACTCAGCCACAGTTCCTATCGTGTGGTCACTTCAATAACTGGGTAACAAGCTTACAACAGGCTCACTGTAGGTTTGCGTGTCTTCATTTTTTCTTCTGTCTATCTAGCCTAGCTATCATATAATTCTACATTTCTTTGTTCCTCTTTCTACCCCACTGGCTTTATTATTAGTTTACATTGCTTCTGTAAACATGGTTTCCACAACAAGGTTTCATTAGGCAAGTAAACTGGAACATGAGTTATGATACGGTACATTGTACACATGGACATGTTGCACTGAACATTGCAGCCACCAAAAGACAATCCTAGTACAAATTGGTGTTCAAATAGTGGGATCATGTTGTGATTGAAATGGTAATAAAACCTCTTTGGCCACCATCACCCACTGAAATAACCACAAAGTTTCATTTTATGTAGATGACCACTTATTGGGACTAGCACAACAACAAGTTTCAGTCTCATTACTTTGGTACTGAATTGTGTTGTATTTTTAATCAAATTAAGCAAAATCAACAAAAGATTTAAAAGCTTTTTCTTCATGTGAAACAAATACCAGCTGCAGAATTGTAATCAAAATATAAAACCAGA